>NW_017274991.1:142220-168194 GCF_001594065.2 Cyphomyrmex costatus | reverse complement strand
TGTGAAATTGGCACCCCTAAATGCGAATATTGGTAAAATCATTATTGCATTCGTTTGTCCACTGTTTATCCACGTTTGTCCACCATATGTTTATTATATTTTTCGTAATAGTATAAAATAATCACTTGGGGGTGTTACAATCTTTTTTTGTGTACAACTTTTTTTTGGAGGGTGGACCAATGAAAATAACGGGTGGACAAACGTGAACAAACAGTGGACAAACGAATGCAATAATGATGGTACCAATATTCGCATTTAGAGGTTCCAACTTCACAGAGCTGCTTTGTGAAATTGGCACCCCTAAATGCGAATATTGGTAAAATCATTATTGCATTCGTTTGTCCACTGTTTGTCCACGTTTGTCCACCCATTATTTTCGTTTGTCCACCCTATGTTTATTATATTTTTCGTAATAGTATAAAATAATCACTTGGGGGTGTTACAATCTTTTTTGTGTATAACTTTTTTTTGGATGGTGAACCAATGAAAATAACGGGTGGACAAACGTGGACAAACAGTGGACAAACGAATGCAATAATGATATTACCAATATTCGCATTTAGGGGTGCCAAGTTCACAGAGCTGCTTTGTGAAGTTGGAACCTCTAAATGCGAAGATTTCTTTTGTGTATCCTCTATAATTCTGAATCGCGCGCGTAGCGCGCGCAGGAAAAGGCTAGTATTTAAAAATTGTATGATCCTATAAATTTAACAAATGTTGCTGTATCTTACAAACCGTTGGTCCAATCGCTTTTTCACCTGACAGTTTTCGATAGAACTCGTCGAGAACTATAAGAAACGCTACTCAGAACTACTCGGTACTCTCAAAAAATTTTCCGACGTGGGACTTGGAAAAAAATTTGAAGTCAAAATTTTTTGGGAGTACCGAGTAGTTCTGATCGGAGTTCTGGACAGTTCTCGGCGAGTTCTGTCGAAAAGTATCAGAGCTCAAAGCGATTGGACCAACGGTTTCCGAGATATACTCACTCTAAGAATTGTTGATCTTCCGACAAATGTCGCTGTATCTTGCAAACCGTTAGTCCAATCGCTTTTTCACTTTACAGTTTTCGATAGAACTCGTCGAGTACTGTAAGAAACGCTACTCAGAACTACTCGGTACTCTCAAAAAAATTTTCAAAGATTTCTACTATTTTTTTAAATCTTTATTATTCTTCAAAAATGTTTTTTATGTATCAAGAACTCTAGGTATTCACAAAATACTTTTGTTAAGCTGATCAGAACTATGCGACCTTGAATTTCGTTAAAAAGTTAGCACCCCATTTTTTAAAAATTATTAAAAAATGATTATTAAGCGTATATGTCATTAAAAATCATAGAGAACTCTTCGTATCGTCAAAAAGAAGCAGAAATTATCATCAGAACTATTGTACCTAAAAATTAATTTTTAAAAAATTTTTAATGTTTTTTTTAATCGAAAATTTTTTTTACATGTCAGGAATTCTAGGCAATCACAAATTGAAGCTATTAAGTCGCTCAGAACTATTCCACCTCGAAATTCGATAAAAAGTTAGCACCCCATTTTTAAAAAATGTAAAAAAAATGTTTATTGATTGGAACTCTTGTTATTAACTATAGAGAACTCTTCGTCTCGTCAAAAGGAAGTGGGAACTCTAATCAGAACTCCTGAGTACTATAGTTGGGGTGCTAACTTAACATACCCAGTAAATGAACAGTAGAGAAAACATAAATAAATAAACACAGAAATCATAAATGTTGCCAATTTTTTATTGCGTATCTTACATGTATATGAATGTATATATAAAAGATTGGTCAAGTGTTAACAAATGTTCTAAAATATATAAGTTATCGATGCATAAAATAATTCAAAATAGCTAGCAACGAATTGCTCAAATTCATTTTTCCTCTCTTATGGATGAGTATTGAGAATGATAGAATACGTGAATTTATATTGTCGTTCTTGAGACATATCGGAGCAATGTACTGTATAAAAAGCGTATGTGAATTCGAAATAATATGGTAAATATCCTATCGACGTTTTATCGGATTGTGAGCGTTTCTGCGGTGTA
Source organism: Cyphomyrmex costatus (assembly GCF_001594065.2). Taxonomy (NCBI): domain Eukaryota; kingdom Metazoa; phylum Arthropoda; class Insecta; order Hymenoptera; family Formicidae; genus Cyphomyrmex; species Cyphomyrmex costatus. The sequence goes on along the minus strand of NW_017274991.1, from coordinate 166,147 downwards.
CATACATTTATTTTACGCCTGTTGTTCTTTCGGTGAGATTACCGCATCGTTTACCAATAATAGTAACTATCCGTGCGACTGGATTTTCAGCATACACGTCGTTTATATCGCGTACAAAAAGAAGAATTGTGTTTTGATTAGTGCACAGAGTAATAATCCCATAAATAAAATTGCGTTTGGGATGAGGACGAGATGTTCACTTTAAATGAAATGTTCACGCGAAATTAATGCATTTATTGCTTTTTTTATCTTGTTTTTAATTTTGAAAATGCTAATCTTAATTGTTAATTTAATATTTCATATATTCTTGTAATTTTCTCATTTACAAGAGCATACTTATTTAACGTTCCGTTAGCAATGTGAAATTTTTATTCTTTATCCACAGTCTTCGATCGGGTCTTCGAACTTCAGTGCAAACTTTTATAATATTATATTTCGAACCAAAAATCTTTATTTATTTTGTGATAGAAAAATTTTTATTTATTTTGTGATAGAGCTTTAACGAGGAATTTTTACTACAACTCCTAAAAGTCAGATTGCATTCTGTTTATTTTTTATAAATTTGAATTTATTTAAATTTCAAAATTTACAATTAAAAAATTGACTTGAGAGCTGCTATTAGTAAGATAGTATTAGCATTAAAATCGATGATTAATTTAATTTGTAAGGTTATATTTTTTTATAATAGTCTATAATTGCATTGAAATTCCAACAATAATCGGTGCGCAGTTTAAAGGACTGAAAGGCTCAGTGGCATTAAGATCTACTTGCAACCGTAGATCTTTCTTAATTGTTTGACTTATAAATAATATTCCCTTTTTAATTTATAATTGATACAATTTTAATAATATAATGACACAATTTTACATTTAAAATTTAAAGAGAATAGGTTGTTTTTATCTAAACGATACTTAATATCAAGTTTAATCTTGAATTAATGCGAATGACCATACTGATTAAATACTATTCTCTAATTTTCGACAACTAATGCCGGTCGTGATAATCTCAGTGCCAAGTAAGAACAGTTTAATCGCGGCGTACCGGAAATGCCATTGAGACTATCGCGAAACCTAATTGCGAGATCGGGAAACTTCTATGTAGTCCTCGAAAATTTGTTTTCCTGGTTAGGGCATTAATTTGCAGAACACTGCAGACCGGCTTTCTTGCACGCCGTCTGGTTACGCACCATGTACAGCGCGATACAGCGTGTGCCGGCTCCGAACAGCGAGATAAGAACTTCTCGAATTACTCAAAGTTAATGCTAACATAAACGCGGGAACTTTTAGTGTTATTGCAAGGTTCGCGGCAGCGCGCGCATGCGGTCCGCCGCGAAGATTTGCTGCGGCACGAAAAGATTTGTACGGCTCTTACATTTATTCATGTCTGGTACGCCCGCCTTGGTCGGGATAGAAAAATGGCATGCCTTTTATAAAATTATTGGGATTTGGTGAAATAAAACTTGACTAGAATCTCCTAGATTGAATTGATTTTTCTATGTCACATCGTACGATTCAGTAACCCTCTAATAAGCCTAATTTCTCTCTAAAGCCTAAATTCTCTCAAATTATTGAACACTAATTATAACGCTTTATGTCTTGGCTTTTAGATTTTTTAAATTTCTTATAAGATTTAATTGATTTAATATTAACATAAAAATTGTGATTATTGATATTCTCTTTATTAAATTCTCCTTAAATCAATTATAATAAGCTATGTTTGATGAGCTTTTACGACACATAATATTAAATTCTTCATGATATGTCAACTTCTCTTTCATAATTTCATAATCAGTTTTTACGATAAATAACGTTATTATGCCGGCATTATTATTGCATTTAAGTCAAACTTAATAGCGTACGAGTAATCTCTAATTCGCATTTAGAAATGACGATAACGAAGAATATTTATTGTGAAAATATCTGTTTACAATTAAATCAATATTGTTTAGCGTAATTATTCGTGCCATATCTCTTGCGGTTGTGACAATGCAAAAATCGATTGGATTATTTTAAAGAGAATTGATATCATTGCGTTTATAATATTTAAATAATAATGGATATATGTTTTTATTAAAATTTTTTAATAACAAATTACTATATATTAAGTACGTTTAATAATTTTATTATACGTAGAATTGCAAGAATGCAAGATGTTTACAATACTGTTATTGTAAGGGTATTATGATATAATAATCGCGATATTTTATAATTATACTATATATTACTACATAATTTATATCTAATAATTAGGAATTAAAATAATCCAATTTAATAGTAATTCATGAGTCATATTACAGTAAATTCCGTATTTTTGGAAAATTGATAAAATAATAATTTAAAAAAAAAATTACTGAAATAAAGCAACTTTTCAACATAAAGCTTAAAAAGAGCTTTTGATTTTTAAGAGACAAGTAAAACTTTATTTAATATACAAAACTGTTAGTATTTTCTGTATATTTAGAATAACTGAAAATATATCTCCACAGAAAAATGTCTAAATACATTTCTTTGTTTTAAAGAATTAATTTTTTTTATCAAAAAAAATTTTCTTCAATCTTCCGGTAAAGAGATAGACGGAGGATAATTCGAAAACTTTAAATAGCAAGGAAGGATCCTATAATATTTCGCTTAAAAGATCTTGTTAAACGAAAAAATTTAATACAAGTTTAGGTTGGTTACGTTGCTCCTACCTAAAAAATAATAAGCTTAAATTTCAAAACTTTGTACTCACATTTTTATTCAGGCTCATAATCGTAGAGAATCATTCGTTAAAATTAGCTAGCATATTATTTATCTAATATAATATTAAGAGAGTGTGGCAAATGCTTCTATATTTACTATTTAAAGATAAATAACTACACATAAATAAAAATTTTATACCATCTATTACTATCTTACTTAGAAAAAATTAAAATTGCTGTTTAAAAAGAGAAATACAAAATATTTATTTTTTTACAAGATTTCCTTTTACTTTTTCTAACTTCTGCGGTGTAAATTTCGTACGGCGTAAATATCGAAGTTATTATAAGCTAATCTATAATTACAAGTAAAAAATATTACGAGTATAAAAGTAGCTTTTAAATTTGATTACGCTATTTTAAATAAGGTTGATGATAACAAATCCTCGAACAAAAATTATTTTTAACAAAACTTACTAAATTTACAATTGTATCACATTATTCAACTCTCTTGCTATTTAAAATTTTATGTTCTCCGTTCATCTCTTTCGAGTCTTTGCGAAAATATTTTTCGATAAAAAGATTAACTCCTCTGAATAAAGAAATATGTGTCTCAATATTTTTCCGTATTTTTCGTTCCAAAAATATAGGGGATACGGACTTTAGACATATTCTGCATACTTATACATCATATACATCTATATGTATGGTATATACATATTTTTGTAGGAAATGGAGTAGTGAATATTTGGAGAAAAAAACAAACATTATTTAAGAATTGGAACAAATGTGAATAAGAATAAAAACAATATGTATACGTGTTTGTTAAGAGTAAGATAGTGAGAAAAGAGATTTTTAGATATTTCTTTTAGATATTCCTCTTAATTTTAATGCATAATTTGCATCTCCTTTTACTTAAGAATAGACATCTTCATTTTTTACTATATTTATTCTATACTTTTTAATCTGAAAATACTACCTCACGTTTAAATGGCCGTTTGTGATTAATCGATACCATTATAATTAAACGTTTTTATACTTTTATAAAGTTTTATTATACAAAAAAAAATAAATATTGTATCATCAGCAAAATAAAACTATAATGCATAACGAATAACAGCATTTAGTAGGATAATAATAATAGCATAATTTAATTAGATAATTCCATTAATAGGATAATTTATAATAACAATCAAGAGATTATTGTGTAACGTTTGACCTATATACTTCGTTAGTTCAAAATAAGATTGGAATTTAGTTTAACAAGACTAGAATTGCTATTGGTAACTATCGTCTTTATTTCCACTCGATTTTTCTCCTCAATTCCTTTTCTCGTTTCGTCCTCTTATCTCGTTGTATCCTTAACACGCGTTTTCACGAAGAAGAGGGTCAGATGCAAATTCCCTCGTTTCTCTTCCCAGGGATTCTTTCACCCACTCAAGCAGCTATGCTGGCGTCAGTTAATTTGCGTAAAAAGCCTTCGGCGACTCGATGGCGATTCTGTTTTTTAGATTTACGTATCGATAGACTTTGTACCGAAAGTATGGGCCCTTCGCGACTCATTGGTCTTTCAATAGTACGTGTTGTTTTCACGAAATACAATTGTAACATTGTAACTGCAGTAAACGCACCCCGCCAAAACATTGTTCAAGAGAATTTCTAGTTTTTGCATAAAATCTTTGGATAAAATAATTTTGAGTTAATTAAACGTCATATACTTTGCATGTACATAATAATTAAAACAATTATATTAGTATATAATATGTATTAATACGTTCTTGGGTGATATAAGTAATACATTGTTGACTTTATTAAACATAAAAAATGGAGTAAATTTGATTCTAGGTTTAATGATATCTATTTTTTTTTTCCAGTACCTTTTTGTTTTAAATTACATTTGTTATCTTTTTGCAAGAACAAATGTACAATATTTAATCGTATCATTAATAAGAAGAGGAAGAAAAATCAACATAAAAGTAATAATAAATTATATTGGTTTATGGTGGTATATAAATAGTATATTAAAAATAATTTACTGCGGGAAATTCTTTAAACGAATCAGAAGAGAAACTGAGAAAAAAATTATCATATTAAATGTTACGTAAATAAACATTAAACGTGACAAGATCTGTCAGCCTTCCCATTACATGAACAACGCGTTTTCACGGACATTTATGGTAATTGTATTAACAATCAGATCAATTCAATTATCAGTGTTATCAGGAGAGAAATACGTGTACATTGAATTCCTTCCTAATTTATTCGCGTAACTACTTGGCACGTGTACATAGAGCTTAATCTAATCAGGCGCCGTCCTCATCCGTGCCGTCGTTGGTGTCGATCGAACCGACGCACACACAGCCATTTGCTATCGTACGTGAATAGTTCGTCCACGATTTCAATCTAGCCGCTCGTGCCGCCGTTCTTGGGATATCGAGCAGAGGAAAAACGGAAGAGAATAAAAAGACGGGAGAAAACGCGCATGCATGCCTCTCTGCATAGAAACATCTAAATTCCTTAAACCGCACGTGCTTGGAAAAATCGAAATGGTCGATTTGACGAAATCTTGCTTTTTGGCAAAATTAACCGAAAAAAATCGCGACTCACATAAGTTGCAAAAATCGCTTTGGCTATTTTCTGAATCCATTATATTAGCTTTATCTAACAAATCGATGAAAGATTTAGATAGTTGCTCTAAAGTCTAAAACGTCTTTAAAAAATTGTACTTTTATTTACATATTTTATATATATTTATGTTTATTAAATGTTTTATGAAAGATTTGAAACATAAAAGAATTGACTTAATAAAATATAGCAGTTTTTACTACGACTTTGTAGTATTAGATGAATCTTATGTAAATATCTTTTTTTTGTATTTTCTTTAATTCTAGTATATATTTCTTCTCGTAAAAGTACTAAGCAGTTGTTTGCATTTACATCTGGCAAATAAAAGCGGAAATCCTAATCACCAGTCCCTACACTTTTTGAACTCGTTAACTCGCTTCCTTAAACATTCCATTCGTTGCGAACGCAAGGCAACGGCGAGAAATTCCAACCTGCGGAATTTTATTTGCTACCATCAGCTACTGTGTACCAGCTAGGAATATTCATTCGGGCAGCGGTAGGTATTTAATTTAGGCACAGAGAGACGCAGGCAGGTGTATAAGTCCGAAGATATAATCTTCTTCATCATCGACCTACGCAGCACCGGTCACGGAATGTTTTTCCACCATTGTTTGTATTCATGGAAGGAAATATTAAATCTTTTCATTGAAAACATTAGATGTCTAAATTTCCCTAAGAATAATTTCTTCTTAATTTATATCAGAAATTATTTATTTATGGTGAGACATTAAAATCGTGGGAACGAGACTTGAAAATTCATATACTCTTCCAAATATACATACACATCGTCAGATAGACGACTGTGAGGTGAACTCCTAGAGATAACAAAATAACTCGTTTTCGGGGGTGGCATTTAAATGTCCTTATTTCCAAAAGTCTTTTTCTCTCGACTCGACGCAGTGATGGTGGGTTTGAACGTTTCAACATTGCGAAGTTTACTTTGTTCTTTTATCTGTCCATTTGGCGGTGTTCTTTTTTCCTCTTACCCTTTTTAATGCTTTTTATCTATTGATTAAATTTTTCTTTTTCTTGGAGTATTTTATTTATTCTCCGTGGATATAAATAAAATGTGGATGTAAATCTACAACATTATTACGCACTTTTATCATATTTTATGTTGTATTTATACATGTCATTTGTTGTATAAGCAGCTATGAACATAATATCTGTAAAAAGTAATAATTTCAACAAATAATATTGCAAGAGTACTGACTTATTGCATTTGTTAACGAGATTTTTATACCGAGATAAGAGAAAGTGTATCGTTATATTCTAAAAGTATATAGTTATAAACGTTATAAGTTATATTATTTTTCAATATTAAAATGCTATTTTTCAGGTATCATTTAAAATAAAAATTTTTTTTATGGCACAATAAACTACATTCTATTATGTCTATATTTCACGATAGCGGGCTTATCCGTGATGCATATATTATCGCAACAGTTTGTAGCTGGATCATAGGGGCAGACAAGCATAGATAAATCAAGATACCTATCTAGCTAATCATGAGTAGTGCTTAACGTGACTCCATGGAGCATTCTCTGCTAGCTCGCCACTTTTGCTTAGAACCAATCCAATCTGTTTCAAACAGGGATAGAACAAGATGAAGAAAATCAGATAGAGAGAGAGAGAGAGAGAGAGAGAAAGAGGGAGAAGGAGGGAGAGAAAGACAGAAGGAGGCCGATCCGATCAACAGACGAGAGACTGCCAACCTCTCGTTTATGTTGCTCTCTCAACATTTTGTTGGGCAAACTAACGCTCTGATCGACTCGAGATTCTAGAGCTAAATGAACGCACGTGTCGAAAAAACGATCCGGTACGAAGAAAAAATCCGGTCGATGTAAAAGAACTCGAGATGGGAATAGAAATGGACGCTTTTGTAACAGAAGTCTCATTGTGTTCACAAAACTGCTGAGTAGACGTGAAACATTAATAGACTTTAGCAATTTAGACATTCAACCCAGCTGAGCGTTAGATAATTATTTAACAAATTGAAACAGGTCATTTCCTGATATTTCGAAGACCAACGTCACGCTGTTTGAAATTACATGAATATTTTTATTTTTTGACCATTTTATACGTGAAATCTTGCATATCAAAGTAAGATACAGCAAAAGATAGACTAATCCTCTACGGATTAAATATTTTTATACGCAAATCCAAAAATATACAATTACTATATGTACGTCAAAGTCATACATATTATTATATAATGTGTGTGTGTTTACCCAAAGTTAGGGAATTTAAAATTGTTTACTTATAAATACTACATATTTCTATGAATTTATTTTTTTAATGTGTTCTTTTCCTTCTTTTCCGATAAAATGTAAAATAGATGATGTAGAAATGCTTTCGGAAAGAAAATGCATTTTTGCATTTCCAAAATGCATTTTGGAAGTCTGCTTCTTATATGTATACTATTGTTGTATTCAATCTAAATGGAACTCAATCTCCAACAGATACACGCGTATTTAATAGACGTAGACAAAATTATATTAAAAGCCATTATTATATATATATATATTATATTAAAATTATTAATTTTATTTCATTGAAAAACTTAATAGGTATATTATGTTATTTATTAAAGGATTTGAATTCTCTCTCTCTATTAATTTTATACCACACTTATATTATGTCTTGCAGCGCTTATATTCTTGCGCATGTTTATACGTACCGTTTCCTACGTGCAACATCTGCTCGTTCTCCTCAAATATACCCCTTTTATACGCTTTGAAAAGGATGTTAATCGTAGCTCGAAACCGGAGCCGTGCAATTCAATTGAAGAAAAGGTCAAGTGCGACATACCGCCGGTGAATGTATTCTTGGACAAGACAATCCCTCTTCTCTGTAAGAGAAATCTAAGGAGCCCGCTGGGTTTATGCACATGCAGGCGCAACAATACGCCCATATGTTCCTCTAAACAAGATCGTCGTTGCGTGTTTCAACCTCCGAAAGATATACTTGCAATATTGTACATTTCAGATAGTTTATATTTAAAATTGTACTGTACGTAATTAAATAATCAGTGGCGTATTTTGTATTGATATTTAAACAAATGAGGCAGGAAATAAGAGACAGAAATTATTAATATTTTATTCGTTTTGTGTGACATTTGGTTAATTTATATTAGATTTTCAATTATGTGCACTGAAAAAAAAAGATTGGCTGAATATGACATAACATTTTTAATTGGCTGCAATAACCAAATTAATTGGTTGCAACCGCCAATTTTTAGTTGCAGCAGTCATTGCGAATGTCTAATGCGACTAAAAATTGGCTGCAACCAAAAATTGAATACTGCAGCAAATTTAAAAATGATACGCCATATTTTTTACCATTTAAATTACTGCAGAAGCCGATCTTTTTTTTTTTTTTCAGTGTAACCTTTGAAAAGCTCCATGACTATAAGTCATTTTTTCAATCAATATTTTGTTTCAAGCAGATTCCCATTCGAAGGAACAAAAAAGCCGACAAAATCCACTTTCGCCAAAACTTTGCCAAACTCGATTTTAACGTGTGCTAGTTTTATCGGAGCGTGAAGAAAGAAACGAATTTACTATCGTCGTCTTTGCATATACACCCTTGCCGAGGCTTTCTCGGAAAAGGCCAGCTCATCTCACCAGATTTCCCTGATGTCTTTTCCTCTTCACCGTTTACCATTCCGACTTCGTTCAACGGTGATGGAGTCGTTCAAAGGTTTCCACGGTAACTGAAGATTCTTGTAGACATGAGATTGTATATAACCGCGAGAAAAACATATCGACTAGAATTTTTTAAATTGTCTCACGTTATGAGGAAGGCAGAAATGGCAAATAAAATGTTATTTGCAACACCGCCGTTGTCGTTATCTTTATTGTTATACTTTTTTAAAATAAATTCGGTAATGACATTACAATTTTTACCAGGTGACGATTACGCTTGGATTGGATCAGTCACTATCCTAAACAACTTGTTTACAGATACGTTACTGTATAGCGAGTAAAGTAACGAGTTCTTATTTTAAATAAAAAACTTGTAATAATAACTTTTAAAGTGACTTGTTAGATTAAGATTAGAATTATCATTATTATTATTATATAAAATTCAAGATTTTGTTATATTGTAATTTTTCTCGAAGTTTCTCGATATATCCGTGTATTTTCGTCTCGAATAAAATCAAGTTCAGAATGCGACAAAATTCGAAGCAAACCTAACGTTATAAGATAAGCTTCCGCGAACGCGGTGCATTTTTACGATAAAATCTCGATGTATAGTATGCGAGCAAGCTCGTAACGGTGGCACCCGCGATTTTTACGAGTGGTCGGACATTGTCTCGGCAGATTTACACAAAATCGATAAAAATATAGAGCGTCTACGGCCGAGACGAGTCGAGTAGGTACCGACTTTTGCGGCACGCTGAAAGTATTGCCTTCCTATTATTCCAGTTTCTCGTGTGATGCACGTGCTCCCACGGTTACCCGCTTCGGGTTGTACAAATGTACACATGTGCGCACACACGGCTGCTGTCTGACGGTACACATTGGCGCAGTTATCAATGCGAGATTATGCATATAGACCGCGCGTCATGATTATTGCGATAGGATATGCTCGCCGAATGCAGTCGACTCCTCCTAGATAGATATAACTTCCCGATTAATACAAGGCGTACTGATTAAAAGCACGTACGTTTCGTTTAGCTGAAATACTTTGGTGAGAAATTATGATTTTAATGATCCAGACGATTGAAATCGCACTGTTCTGTATGAAATATGAATCCGCGAGCCAGATTTTCGTTGGAAAGAACGATTTAGCTGAAGTACTTAAAAATTCGACTGGATTTGAAAATAATTTCGTTGGACGTGATCGAATTACGTGGGAATCTCGGAATGAGTAATGTTGCAAAAAGTTTTGATATTTTAGCAATCAGTTTAAGTATTCTATACAATTATTTTGATTCTACAAAATTATTTTCAGAACTGTATCTAATTAAATTTTTAGATACTTTAGCAAAATCACTCTTTTCTTGTACGATTATCTCATCTTGCATTGCTTTTGCAACGAAATTGTAGGTAGAATTGTTTTGAGACATTATATATACTGTATATATACCTGCATATATTTCGCTTTATTGTCGAGATACTGATAGTTAGCGACTCATTATGAAGGTGTTTATTGCTTACACTATCGACAATTTCGTGGTAATTATATTCCAATTGCTATCTGTATACACATCGTTATCAAAAGTTATAACATGACAATTACGATGCTTAACGTGTACTTACGAATAACGCGCGACACGAACATTATGAAGTTACGAAACGATCATCGTCTTCACTCGTTCATATCGTCAAATCACTTTACCGATTTTTGCTCATATATCTACAGAAATCTAGCAAACTTTCAGATACATCGATGTAGCTCGGAAAACTCGCGTCGTCGCGCAGCATTTGCCTGATTGAACGAATTTGGCTTGTATTATACCTTTCGTGAATTTGCTATCACGATTGCACGACGAACTTCTTCTTACCCTTCCCGCCCTTCCACTTGCACGCGTAATGCGTTCTCGAACGTATTCATGCAACATGTACATATGCAAAGATACCTCAAAACCAACGAATATTTCCGTTACGGATTCCGTGATAAATTTGAAGAGTTCTTTTTACTCGGAAATTTTATGAGCGGGTTATTTGCTTCGAGTACTTAATATTCGTCTTAAAGATATTCTTATGTAATTGAATTTTATGTAAGTCACAAAGGACCCCATACTAATTATATACAGAAAATTGGATCCTGATAGAATGAGTTAGTTTTCACATACCTATAATGTAATTTATAATGTGGTGAATCAAAAAGATGTTAGTATAGACTTCAAGGCTCAATAATGAGTTGCTTTTGAGTTATGATATATCAAAGATGTAAAAAACTACCTCTGTAAACACTTTTGATATACAACAAAAAAAACCATTCATTATTAGTCGTACGTTTACAACATTTTTCATCACATTGTAAGCTACAATATAATACATAAAATTATAACAAAATCTGTGATCTCTCTATTAGTAATTTAACTCGTTTTGTTTTTCAATTTCTAACTATTCGAACTATCTTTCTCATGATTACGATACTCAGCATTCTTCCTAATTCATTTCTGGTTTTTGAAAGGATACATTTGAGACGGTTTCAATGTAACTTGTATACGGGGTGGAAGCTCGTGCTCGACGAGTATCGAGGAATGGTGCGCGAGCGGATACGAGGATAGAATTTCGTCTCGATTTCTTAAAAATTATATTCGGCCCAATTTCCCGAAATAGCTGTCTTCTTCCCCATCGGTGTACTCGCTCTGCTTACGCGAGCCAGATGGCGTATCCTCGTGCATGAGCAAAACGATTCGCAAGCTTTCGGAATTCTAGGCACCTCCCATCATCCGTTCTCTCTTTCTCCTCGTCATCGTCGTCTTGCCTCTATGTCGAATCTATCCCGACCGGAAACGTGCAAAACGGTGAAACGTTGTCCTACGTGAACGATTTCCCAAATGCGCGTATGGGTTAATTTACGGCATCCTTCGACTGCTCTTCGGAGATTTTCGCCGAGATCTTCCGCGCGAATGCAAGGGATTACGGCGATACGATTACTGTAAATCGTACAGGATACGATGTAATCTCGCATTCTGTCCTCTCCACCTTGATACGATCTGCGATTTTCTGCTATTCTTAAAAAATTGGTTACATCTCCGGATTATTGTACAATTTACAAGAAAATATCTTTTCTTTTCATCTTTATTCTTAAATTTGTTTAATGTTTATGTATACACATAAGAAATATTATTACACAGTAAATATTAACAGAGCTAATCACAGTTTGCTTTTTGAAGTTTCAAGTTTAGAAATAACGTAGACGTTTCGTTAATAATGCATTTCATTAAACCCTTAAAACCATCTACTTTTATTTTAATTTGTATCGTTTTTCACTTTTTTTTTTCTATTTTCGATCTGTTTTTAACTTGTATCACTTTTCCTAATTGAAGACCAACGTTTAGAATACAGTCCATACATAATTTTATACATTGTGTTACTTTCCTTGTGGAGATGCATTATATTTAAATTGCCGTTTTAAATCGATAATATAGTAGAACTGAAGCTCACATTTGTTTTATACAGACACATGATATCTTTTCTTCTATTTTTTATTATATTATACTTGTATGTAAATCCGAATTTAATTATTGTCTTTTCTCTCTAGAAATAAACATAATCTTATCAAACAGAATTGTATTATTTTAGTAATGGTGTATTATAATGACGGTTCTATATCTACAACTATAATAACATTGTCTAACACTGTTCTTTATTATTATTTTTTTTTATTTTTATATTTACTGCACACGTAACATTCGCAAGCGCATGTTAACTTCTTACGACCCTGATTCGTAACACGGATTTCCAGACATTTATTCGGTGTACATTTTCCCTTCCTTGCAAAAGATCTCATTTCTGATTAGATCGCTAATCGAACCAAAGTTATTCGTCCCAACGAGTTACTTGTAACGAAAAAGCGACTGAAACTGGACAAAGAAGAGAGATGTTGTTGCAGAATCTCGGCCACAGCAAGTCTCATTATAGCTGGCGTCGTTTCAAGTAGTATTTCTAACAAGATACACGACGACAGGCGGATCTATGAACTCTAAATGCAATACGTTTATTGTTCTTTCCCTCGGTTTTCCCTTTGCTTCCGCGTACTTAAAACGGCTTCCAAAGATTTTATTTCGCTGGTTTCTTCTTCTTTATATCATTACGATAAGAAGGACGTCGTAATCTAGTTGAGATAAAGGATGAGAAAGCGGAATTGAACCTTCTGCAAAACTAAAGTCTGCTATTCCCAGATGAATCACAGCGTCACGTACGTTACATAAAAATTTTATCCCACGTTATTTTTTTAAATCTCATCCATTTTTCTCGTCGCGGATAAATGACAATTTTTATTCAATCTGTGCTAATGATAATCGTAAAACGGAATAATCAGCCCTCCCGATGGCGGCTGTTTACCGCTAATTGCTAATTTACACAGAGTAATGCAACGTATAAACATAATATCATGCGAAATTATTATAAATAAGTTATATAACGAGACGTCGATATGTGTACTACCATCCGTTATGACCCGATTTCCGGGCGTTAATATTTTGCGCGCGTGAATACTCGCTTTCCTGAAGCATAAATACGTAACGCGCTTTCGAGTGTACTGGACGTATCTCCGCGTTTGCAAACGTTAAATCATCATCTCCATCAACACGCAACACCACTGCCCGATACATTTTGCAAAAAACATCTTACTGTCGTTTACCACTCGGTACTCAACAAATTGTGATAATAGAGATGTTCAAATCAAGATTTTTTTAACGTCGAATCGAATCGAATTTCATTTCTTCGTTTCAATCCGAATCGGACCGAATCGATAAAATTTTATTGGAATCAAGTTTAATTGAATCAAACTACATATAAATCCAATTAATTGTTAAAATATAACTTTTAATTAACAACATAATCATTATCAGGTTTTATTTTAATATAAAAAATTTCTATTTATTTTATTTAGTGAAAATATAATTTTATAAGATTGTTAATACATGTGAATTATATTTGAACCTTTTGCGCAGTAAAAAATTTATGTGTTAAACGTTAAGGTGTTTAATGATTCTTAGTGTTACAATATTTAGTCTATATTTTAATATTTCGAATAAAGCTTTATATAAAAAACATGAAATATTTATAATATTTAAAAAATGAACAGTAATAAATATTTATGATAAACATTCTGTGCTATCTGGAGTATCGTTTTCAAATAGTTTGAATTCGAATTCAGAGATTCAAATCTGAATCGAATCGTAAGATTCTATTCGATTCAATTTGTATTGGAATAGTCTGCAAATCTCTAGTGGATGGTAACATATTATTATTGCAGTGCTCACAGTTACTTTCCTTTTCCCCTTCAATAAAATGGATGTTATCCGTAAAATTAAACTCCGAGTTTACGAGTCTAAGCATAAATATCAACGTGAGTCAACATAAATGTCTCATATTTCTTTTTAAATTCGTAATGGTGAACCAAGTCCAACGGTATCCGTGCGAGAGTCTTTTGGCTCTTCGAAGCGAGCGAAATGAGACGAAAAGGTAGGAGGAGGGAAGGGTAAAGATTGGTTATTGCGAGATACGTGCAGAGCATACATGGATGTATGTACGGATGTATTATCGCACGGGACCACATCGACATTGGCACGCTCTTCCTCTGTGATTCCCGCCGTTGATTAACGTGAGATCAACCATGTCGCTGGACAGTTTCTCGTTCGGATTAATATCAAATTTGAGATGTGCGATCGAAGCTCTTTTTGACGATTGAGAAACGATTCCAACTGACCGACATAAGTCGTAAAATGGTGCATTGATGAAGAGACGTTATTATGCAAAATCGGCTGCTGTTGCCGACTATCGACGTGTCAAATAGAAAAGCTGCTAACAGCCAGCAATATCGGCGAGATGCGCCATTTATAACGTGTGGAGAAGGAAATAAAAGATTAGTTGCTTTGGTAAGCCCGGCAGTGCTATCAGTCGAGGTTGTATTATACGTTCCGTACGTGCAATGTTGTGTCCGTTCTACGGACAAATGCTATAACGGACATCGTTCGTCCCGAAGTTCGCGGAATTATTCGCGTTGCCATTACCCTCTGTTGCAGCACGTAACTTTTTTATCGACGCTATTATTTTCGGCGAGCGAGATAGAGTGGAATGATATATACGCGCACGTATCCCTTGTAAATTCAACAAATGTGTGGAATATTGACGTCGCGTTGATCATATGGCATTAGCAGAAATATTACTAAATAGCCGTGCGAGCGAATGGTTAAAATTTCGAAACTGACAGGTTGAAATTTTAATGTCGACCGATACGTGTGACCTGCTTTCTGACTCACATTATTTTATGTTGTTAGAATAAGTGACATTATAATATCGATATTTTAAAACAAATACAGTACATTAAGGATATTATTATATTGGTGTGTTATCCATGTAACATCTAATGTTTTTTTTACGTTTCTAGCGAATGGAATAAAATACATAGTAGAATGTATAATAAATATGGAATAATATGTACAATTCTGTTGGAGTAAAAATACCATTGCATTTAGAGCAAAGTAATGAAACATTATTTTATACAAAATTGTTGCATTTTTTAAATTTATTATTTTTTTAAATAACTTTCTCATATTATATTCTGTGAAAACTTTCTTGTTATGGTATATTTTGAGACGCGAATTTTATAATATCTTATATGTACATTACGTATGTGTGTGTCCAAGTTATGTATATACATGTTTTGGATATCTTACGTATATTCAATAATAAAAACGTCAATCGGAATAGTAGATTAATTAAACCAACGAGAACATTTATTGGATACACATCGGACTGTGCGATTCAATTAAAAACTAAAAATTGCTTCAACTTGTTTTCATCGCACAGGTTGTGCAAACATCACTATTTTTGCTTGCTTTATGCCCTTGTACGTACCATGCGTGCGTTTCAACAAGAAAACTTTAACCGCTCGCATATTCATTGTCGCACAAATGTCATCTAAATTAGGACATTCAATTTTTTTCCGTTTACTTAATGAATTTTTTCGCCAAGTTTTAAACTGATTTTTCTTTTAATACATACAATTTCTTTATAAAATTAATTCGCTATAGTCATACATGACAAAACTTAATAAGATAAAAGAAATAAAAAAATACGAAAAGATTGTTATTATGACTAATGTCAGATGACAAACGATTAAATATATCGCTATGTATATTGTGGAACCGATCAATGCAGGGATTGAGTACTTGTAGGAACAAAAGTTATTTTATGTTCCCATAAATATAATACTACGATTTTGAAGCAGTACATCTTTGCTGGACGATTTGACGATGTCAGGAAACTATGACGTTAATATATTTAAACATGGACTTTGCGTAATGTACAAAGAGAAATGTTGTTCACTCGGCTTTTTATTATTTATGTAATATTATTTTTAATCGTTTTATCGTTTTGCCCGATCAAAAATTGTTATTTTAAAAATTTTAACGCTGAAGATGACTATGTAAAAAAAGTCGAAATATTAATCTTTTACTAATCACATGATCTCATGTATAATATTTTTAATTAAAGCGTATATCTCTTTTAAATAAAACGTATAATATCCTTATAACTAAAAACATATACAATATCTGAATAAAAATTACATGAAGTCCAATGAAATTGTACGAAACTGTGTAATGTGTCACAATTTCTATCATATGTAATGTCAATTTATCAATCTCAAAGTTTTGTGGCTACCTGCATCAGCGCGTTTTGGGACGGTGTGTACTATAAATCAATAAATCGATTTTTCAACACGATGAAACTGTATAGAGACAAAACGAAAGCTATTGAATCCATCGGTTAACAAAACTAGGAGCAAATAATACAGTTGTGAGAATTTTATACATCGAAGCTTTTGTAGAATATAAAATGCGAATTGTTGGATAAAAATCCCGAGCAGAAATTTGTATTAGGGCATGTTCGATCAGGCCTTCAAGAGGTGGCGTCACGAAGTGGTATAAGGTATAGTGAGGAATTTCCCCATTTGGGCCTGATCAGGAAAGAGTATGTCCTGCACACATTCATTGTTTGACTTCTGCAATCCGTACGGAAACGCCGCTACTTTGATGATCCACGAACACCGAACGTTAGTGAATATATATTTCTATAACATATCTAGCCAATATAATCTTGATAGAGTGCAGTGTAACTGAACATCCAGTCAATCACTAATATTATACTTACTAAAATATTATACTTACGAATATTAAATACTAATTTCTCTTGATATACGAAAATACTGCAACTGAGCAATTACCCGGGAAAAAATGTTTCATACAATGTAATTATATATAATTTTATATAATATATTATATATAATTAAATATAAAATATGTTCATATAAATTTTTTTCCCGAGTAGTTAAATAATTATTTAATTTAATAGAAAGCCTCAGCTCCAATAATTAATCAAAATTATGTTCAGTAGACGCGTTTTTATACGCGAGATGTAAGAACCTTGTAGAAAAATAACATCGCTCTTCTCTGTGAAACAAGATATTTATTTAAACTGAGAATTATTTAAACACAAATAAGACAGAGGAATTTTCGATCAAAGCGGATCTTAATGTTTATGATATATTTACAAATATAATTGTCTGTTTTATAGATTGCACGGCGATTCGATTTGTCGGACTTGAAACATAATCATGAACTGAAATAATAATCTCATAATTATATTAATTGCTCGTCGATTTAATAACAACATTTACTAGCAATTTAAAAAACTGTGAATAACTTATTGAAAAACTATCACTTCAACCTGAATCTCCCAAATTTTGCACATACGCGTGAGGACGTTTCCAACCAATCTTTTAAAGGCATTTTTTTAGAATTATTTAGAACATTCTCAATTTTGATGAAATTATTAATGGAACTAATTGAAATAGAAGAAGATATTTTAAATAGATACCATTTTGACGTCCTAGCAAAACTACATAGTTTGGGTGTCCTACATAATTATTTTGATGATTTAACAAAATTATTTTTAATTTTGTTAAATTTAGCTCAATTTTCAGATACTTTAGCAAAATTGTTTCTTCCGTGTACCTATAATAAGCTCTTTTTATCTTGATGATTATTTAATTGAAAATTTAATTGCTAATATATGCAATCTAAAACATTTGGAAGTTACTAACTTAACAAAACTCCGATAAAATGTTCGCAGAGTAAAAATTAACTCCAAATCTACCAAGAAATCTGTTTATATATTTATGCGGCTGAAAAATCGAATATAATTAATTAATAGAGCCAGCAGATGTTTCAGAAAGAAGGACGTTTTATCATAACATGCTGCGGGGGAATAGGAGATAGAAAACTTGCAGCTTTTAAGAGGCTTTATACATGCACCATCTACGAGAATCTTGTAAAAGGTAGATTCTGGAATCTTTGAGATCGTTAAGACTTTCGACGAGGAGTTGCATTACGCCCGACTGCTCTTATCGGGAACTTTGCGAAGGAAGATAAAAAAGAAAAGTACAGAACAGTTGCTACAGCTGTGAGATTCTCTATAGAGAATTTTCTATGGTCAAGTGATTGCGGTGTGTGGGTTATACCTTTTCCCATTTTTGTAACTACGTTTATACCGAAAAAAAGCATTGAACTTCTAGAATCCGATTTAAAAAAAATAATATTTGTGTGTGTGTGTGTGCGTGTGTGTATAAGCGCGCCCACTCGTGTGTATATGTATATATGTAGGACAGGAATAGAATATTGAACTAATTTTACTAGCAATTTTGTACCGGTATTTTTATTTCTTTTAAAATCGCAATGCTAAAAATCTTTTATTAATTATTTGTCGACAAATATGTTAAGCGATTATTAATTACCGCTTCAAGCATAATATATAACAGGCAAATTGATATAGTAAATGTAGTATTTCCTCATCTTTATACATATTTAAATAAAAGGAGAACGCAACATACACACACACATTTAAAAAGTTTCTATATAATTGTTAACTAATATTAATGTCAAAATTATAAATAGATTTTATTTTCTTTTATGCCGCAGACAAGTAATTTTCTAAATCACTTACACATCAAATTGATATTGAACTAATATCTGTTTTAAAGGATTTTGTTAAGTTGATCTCACATTTCGCACACTTTTCAATCTATTGACGATCGATACACAATTAAAATGTTCGTTAATCTCGTAAATGTATCCAGTAGTAGTATCGACAGGTCGCGCAGATGTAATTACGCCGCGTCGAAGTCGAAACAAGCGATCCACACGAGGATAAAATGTTCTAACTTTTTCAGGATTCGCATTTGCATCAATGTATATTTAAATTAATAAATTTTGAGATTTAAATTGCCGAGAACAGACAACATTGCATAACGATTTAAGAGTTCGTTTTCTGTTAAATTTTTTTTTTTTTTTTTTTTTTTAATAAATATGTTAAAAAATAATACAAGTATTATGTATTATAAAAAAATTAATACAAAGAAAATAATACGACTGACACAAATTGAAAGCAAATCTTGGAAGCACATTTTTCCAGTAAAACACATTTATAATACGTTACATCTATTTCGCATTCACCTATTTAAAAATTTATATGTTTTAAAACAAATTATTATTATATTATTCGTTCATATACTAATAAATTGTGTTATTTTGACACAAGAAATATTCAATATCAATATAATACAAAACAATATAATTTAAATCGCATTAAGTCAAATTAACACTCAAATGTTAAAGATATAACAAAAAATTTTAACGAGAACTGGAATGGATGTACAATAAAATAAAGAAAAAAAAAAATTACGTAAAATTGACTAGAGTAGAGAAGGTTACTTCTTTCAAAATCAACTCACTGATTACATTACGTTACGTTATGTTACATTAGAGTTGGAATCCATTGGAAAATTAATAGTGATCTACGGGCCCGAAAAGTCATAATTCATCATTGCTCGCGATTGTAGTGCAAACGCGGGAATACCTTCACCGCCGATTTATTCGAGGAGAATTATCCGCAATGACGCTCACAGGTGGGCCATCTCGTATATGATGCATCCACAAACAGTATAGTGTGTCTATACCACGTGTGTCTACACTGCTCGACGCGCATGTACACGTGTATCCGCCGGTTCCCAAAGGAGGTGTTAACGCAATCCACACAGTCCTGATCCTTCGTAAACGCGCGACGCTGTCGAGGCGATATCCTCGAATGCAATTTCAACTATTAGTATAACTTAATACCGCTGCGATAGAGTGGTACGAAATAATACAGCGGGACAGTAATACGCGCGTAATGCGAATTCGTATCGCGCTGATACGAATTGATGTATGGAGATGATATGGAAGTATGCAGTGTATGAGAACCGTTTTTAAATTATTAAATTTGTAACGTCAAATTGTATTCGGATCATTTTTAATCATTCCGATAGGTCTTCATACACACCGTTCGTTATAATTTAACTAAAACAATGAAGTTGAACAATTTAATAACTCAAAAAGTATGTGTGATCCAAATTAGTTTATTATTTATACTGTACTTTTTAAATTTGTTATTGCATTAATTTATTGTTTAAGTGTATAATATGAACGCCATTTGAAATCAGTCGATTCAGTTACGAGACTTGATTGATTAGAGATGTGATTGAATTAAAATTTATTTTGATATCTATATAGAAATTAAAAATAAAATGTTATTTAGCTCGAAGAACTTTGATTTAACTTTGATTCTTCAATATTTAACATCTTCTTCGACCGAACTTTTGTGTGCGCGCCCACGTGCGTGTATGTGTGTGAATAAAATATTAATTTTTAACTAAGCTGTCTCTCTAAAGGGATATTAAATGTCAAACGTGTAAAAAAGGCAACTCATCAGAGGATCTTCGATTATAGGAAAAAAATCGACTCAAAATTGGTCAAAGAATACGAAAGAGAGAGTACTCGACATTCCGTATATATCTTCAATGAATCACCTCTTAGTCTCAATTTCCCGTCATTCAACGTCCCCGTAGCCTCTCACCCCGGCCCAATTAGATCGAGATCACCTCGTCAAGAATCGCGCGACTTTCTCGGTACTATATATTGCGCGCGCCTCGATCAAGATCGTCAGCCGGTGAACCCGTTCGTGCGAATATCTCACTATTCGCAAAGTCCGTTACACGGACGGTTAACCGGGTCGAAGGGAGTCAATTGTGTGTAATCGACCTGTGCGAGGTACCAAATCATCGCTGAGGTTCGCCGGCGCAGGCCACGGGAAAAAGGAAAGAGAAATCAGAGACCGAGGCAGGAGAAAAAAAAAGGCGGAAACCAACCGCAGCGAGTTCTAATAACGCGGGGGTCGAGTAGCTGAATAGACGGGCATACACTGGAGAGGCGTGGGTCGTTGTCGCTATCGTACGCTCGAATCGGAAACCAATTTGAAAGCAATACCGCGCTCATCGCCGCGGCTTATCTGATGAAGGGAGTTCGAACAAAACGCTCTCTTGGATCCAGCCCCGATGATTCCGACCGGGCCTACCTGACGACTTTAAGCGACTTTAACGCCTGTCGGTATTTAAATCGGTTCCTCCTCTCCGGCGAACGAGAGCCGTTCCGTGACTCTCATCGCTCCCCGCCTCGCGCGCCGATTCGCTCGTTAAAACTCGAAGATTACGCTGCGGATGTCAAACTTTTCAAAGTGATGAAACTTTCATTTGTCATTTTCTTCCCTGGTCAGGATCTGTTATTTATGACGAACCCGATAAATTATCTTCATCGGATTATTTTCTTCAAATAATCGAAAATATCGGCAGTAAATTTGACACAAGCTCTACCAGCTTGCGATTTCGTTCGGCGTTATAGGAACGCTTCGATGAGCAACGCACTCGCGGGTATCGAGGTCCACGAATTCTCGGGGATTCGGATGAAAAGTGACAAATGAGCGAGTTATAAATCCCGGTGTCCTCTTTTCCCCGCTATGTAGGTTTACTCGAGAAGTTCTTTTCCACGTACCACGCCACGCCCTGGACTTTGCCTCCCAAGAAGTTGTAAACGAAAGACGCAACGTCCCGCCCATGTGATCGTGTGAGACAACTTCACGGAGAAAGCCGCCAATAAATCCGTGAAAAACAAGGGGGATTCCACCCCGTCGTGGTAGGATTGAGAAAGGAAAGGCGAGATCGACTTTAGAGTTTGCCTAATTGGACAATGAGACTCCTTTTTATCGAGAAGCAACATTTCCTCGGAAAAGCGTGTATCGTAAAATTTATGAGTAGCCACTTGACCGCGCTTTTTGGATATTAAAAATTTACGACTCTTAAATACGTCTCGGACCCTTCGCCTTACGTTGCTGCGGGTCCGCAGAACTCACTCCATTATATCCTATTATTAGTGAATCGATTCTATCGAGGGATTTCTGAGCGTCTACGTATAACCTTTACAAGATGTCTCCCCTACCCCCCGCGGACTTTTACTTTTTTCTTCGAACCCCCGAGGTAATTCAATTTGCCGGGATTCAACGGGATTACACAGAACGCTTTCTTTTCATATCCAGTCAATTGTGAACTCACGCGTAGAGTGGGATGATTGATGATCGCAGAAATATTCTTCGTGTAATATGCAACCTCTGTACTCAGACTTTGACAACCATAAATAAAACGTACAACCGTAAAAAGTGTTGACTCGTAATGAGTCTCTCTTATGCAGTCAGGGAGATTTCAATATCATGAAAAAAACTTTATGAGCTTCATGTCGGGGTATTTCAGTTATATCGACAAATCTGAATGCAATTTTTCATTTTTACTCTTGGTCACGAAGAACATGTTCGCGAGAAAAAAAAAGTTTCTCAACGGTCCCTAGTGCCAACATGTTTGCGCGGAAATAGCCGACTGACATGTTGAAGGTTTGAAAAATACGAGCGGAGGAACAAATCGACCAGCAAGGAGCGACGAAGACATGGTGTTAGCCAGTCGATGAAATAATTTACCGGAAACCGCGTTTTTTCTTTTTTTTTTTTTTTGTACACTATTCGAAAGAGAAACGAGTCGTTGAGAAGAGAGATGAAAGCAATTGGCGTACGTTAAAAAAAATAATCGAAAGAATGCTGTAAAAATTTTGAAATCAAAGACCGTTGATGTTTCTGTTGAATCTCGTTAGATCTCATTGGATCTCGGACAGATCGGAGTTGGAAGATAGAATCGTATTTGCAGAGATGTTTGTCAGTCTCTTCTTATGCTGTGTTTCTTGACACATTTCAGAATTACTCGTTGCTTATTTAGAGTTAGGTTTTTAATCTGAAATTTATACAATTATGAATTTAAAAAATTAGTCATGTGTGAAAAGTATTTGGTATTTCAGTATTTGAAACTATAATAACATGATAGAATAATACTAGTTTACAGCAAAAAAATATCTTGAACCGGACGGAGTGTTTCTAATACATTTTTTAATACTTGAAAATACGATGTAGTGTCCAAAAAATAATCATTTTGATATTTAAAATTTTTTTGTAAAGAATGTTAAATTTTGATTAAAAGTCATGAATGTATTATTTATTCTCTATAAAATACATTCCTTTTATTTCAAAGTCATTTTTTTGCACATTAAACCTTAATTATAGAAATTTGATTATATACCAGACTTCAATTATATAAGGAAATCCGACATGCACTGAAATTGGATTTATGCGGTAGCGTCTTTTTGGCATTTAAAAATTCATGAAAAACACTTTGTGTCTAGTTCAAAGTAATTTAAAAAAAAATTTTTATAAGCTGGTGTAATTATAGGTTAAAAGCTCTATTTTTATAGTTATTACTGCTATAACGTTAGCAGTAATAGTCATATTTACAGTGCTATCTAAAGAATATGCATACAGTTGGCACCGAAAATGATTATAAATTATAGTTAAATTATGGTAATTACAACCATATTTTTCTCTCCGTGCACACATAATTTAATCTCTTCAATTCTTTTAATTATGAGTAACAATAATATGCAATTGTGTGTGTGTGTGTGTGTGTGTGTGTG
>NW_017274991.1:0-142184 GCF_001594065.2 Cyphomyrmex costatus | reverse complement strand
GTGTGGGTGTGTGTGTGTGTGTGTGTGTGTGTGTGTGTGTGTGTGTGTGTGTGTGTGTGTGTGTGTGTGTGTGTGTGTGTGTTAGATGAAAATATCGTACGTTCTTATGCAATTTTATTTCGAATAACAAAGAATTTATTTGCATTCATCCAAAGCTTGCGTGTGTAAGTTGATGAAATGTATTCGTGTCCAATTCCATGATATATGATTGTCAAAGGCTGATTTTCCGTCCTGATTTTTCATTATTACGCTTTGACATCGGACGCTTTTTCCAGTATTTTTCAAGGAAATCCAGTTTTCGAATTTTATTTCGATACTCGTCCTGCGCGCACTTGTTACTCGTTCAACTCTTTTACTACACTTTCCGCGCATAACATGCACTTCTTTTGATGCTTGGCAAACGAGGGTTTGCCAAACACATCGCCGTCACACGAGCCCGCGATACGAGCGTCGTGAACGTTAACTTCAATATCGGAGTTGTCAGACGTTTCCCCTTTTCCTCATGCTACGGAGAAACGTCGTTACTAGTCATGCTCCTTTACTCTACTTTCAAACATTTTTCCATAAAGCTTGGTCGAATGTATAGCTGCCGCGGTTTCGTGTGGTGCGTGCAACAGCAACTATTCACCGTGCGCGAAATAAATTTTACATCAGCATGATTCCGAGAACATTGATCTAACATTACACATATCGAACACGGCTGCTTCCAGTGGATCCAGACGCTGGAATTGTGCGAAGTTTGACAGTGAACTGACAGCGAGCCTCTACGATGCATTATTCACGTCGATCTGGGTTGCCTGACTGCAAAATTTCCGGATAGTCTGATTGCGATAGTTTGAAAGCAAGCGAGGTTAACCCACGCGGCATTGAACAACACGACTATTTATTTTAATTATACCTGATTATACTTTATAGTATCGTGAAGTTAACAAATTTCTTTTTTTTTTTTCAATCATTTTACAATCAAATAAAATCAAATAAAAATAACGAGTTCAACATGTCCGATAGGAAGTAGTAAAATCAAAAAGATAAAATTAATGAAAATATCCATGAAACTATTTACAAAGTTTTAAAAAAATCATGTAGCTTTTATATCGTGTTTTTTTCAATCAGTTATAATTTGCGAAAATTTGACACGTTCTATTGACCTCAATTGTTACTGAAGATGGTCAAAGCGTGAGTCGAAATTTATTTATGTAATCCTATATTCATAAGATTCATAAAATAAAAAAAAAGATATTTACTAAAAATTATTGATCTAATGTGAAATTTGCGCGTTGATTTCTGCCCCGACTTCTCCCACTAGTCTTTTTCACTTTTATATTTGATTTCAAAAGAGATTTATTAACAAAATGGAATATCGAAATTAATTGTAGTGCTTGCGTGCATTTTGAAAGCGAACTTCAAACCCAGTTAAACATGCAGCGCAGCACGAAAACGGTGTCCTTTCCGGCACGACGAATTACGAATCGTATTCGCCAGAGAGGTTCAATTTCGTTTAATGAGTAGGAAGTGTTCAGATTTGCAGAGAACCATGCGAGAAAGTTTCGCGTACCGGTCGTAGACGAGAGAAAAACAGCTCTGGGAGGTCCATAGAGATTTTATCGTCTAACTGTTGGGCGGTTACAGCACACGAACATCGTGGTAGTTCACCGTATATTAAATTATGAGATTCGGTCTACCTGAGTTCTTGACTAAGTAAATTATCCGGAATAAAGAGTGACGTTTTATGGATGTCCATAAAAGTACCAGCATTCTTCTTGATTCTTTCTCTAACTGTTTATATTTACTCGAATTAACATTAATCGAAGTTATACTCAGACAGTTTATGATTTCGCACTTGAGAAATTAATTTGTCAGAGATAAATCATCGAGAAGATATTTTATCGATAATTAATTTTAATTAACTTTAATAGAACGAAAAGTGAAATTGTTACGATATAATATTTCATTGTAAAAGGAATCACATATTTTAGTTTTTTCTTTACTACTTTTTGCGTTTCGAATAATGTGAGTTCATGTTGTGTAAATTTCTGATATCAACGTAACTATCAAAAAATATAACCTACTATCAGTAAAAATAGTAAATACTGCGCATAGCAGTGCAATGAGGTGAAATACAATCATAAATAATTCAACAAAATGTCTATAAATGTTCTTACGGGCTATGAAATCGTATAATTTGACACGTATTGAATAAAGAATACATAATATGTAGCACTTTAGGAATACTTTATTTACACAGTCACACTTTAAATTAAATAGAATAAAGCTATAAGTTTGTCGTGCAATATTCATGTATTAAATGCATTTATCCGTACGTTTTGATGATTTCCTATCTCAATTTTTTGCAGAACAACAAAGCACGATTTATCGAAGCTTCTTTAAACTCAATTTAGCGAGATTGGAAAAAATATACGTCGTGTTATCGTTGTTATTCTTTCGTAATAAAATCCTGTCTCTTCCTCGATTAAACGTTCGCGCTACGTTTGATCTGCCCTGAACGATTTTCCGATTATATTGCGTCTAAACAGACTGTTGTGCCCACAGACCATCGAGAGCTTGACTCATGGCTTCGCCGGACTATCAGAAGCGAAGTATGATTTATGGACGCTCGTAGTCGTCGCCATAAAATCGAACTTCATCCCGGAGCGCAGTTTACACGTAATATCACGATTTCGTTCGTGACCAGTTGGTCTGATTCTTCTTTTTGGTTATTCTTCCTCCTTGGGTTAAAACGTGAACAATGTAGTGTGGAACCTTTAGACCTAGATTTTGCTTATCTCTATCGAATCTAAAAAACAGCAATTTAGAAAATATAGGTATCTCTATAACTATAATTGAAGGATGTCTCCAGAAATCAAATAAATTCATTGTTTTATCTGAGTTATGACGCCAAATCGTTCTCTATCAGTGGCGTCACATGAACATTTTTGTTATGGTAAGAATAGAAAATGGAAATATAAATGTTTAAATAAGTATTTAGATAATAGGCTGGATAATAATTTATATATAAAATTAACAGATATTTAGCTTGACTCATAGCCCTTCTATTGTTTATTTATTTTTTGATATAAATTAATTTCAAATTATTTTCTCTTTAGCACAAATAAAGTTTTTTGCTTATTATAGATAATACGTGCAATGTATATACATACTTTGTACGTATAACATAAAAATATATCTAGCAGAAAATACATACAAACGAGTTCAATATATAATATGTTGTATATACATAAGGTATAATAATTCACATCGGACGGTAACCATCAGCAGGAAAATCAAAGGCTTGTAATACGCGATGGAAAATGATCGTAATATCTTATAACATCCACTTTATCTGCAACATCGGAAAACATTACGCATATATATTATGTATGTATAGAAAGCGACTGCATCTTCCCCTTTCAGGATGGTTTGATCGACCCGTAACCGCCATTTTTGTCGAAACTCCTGAATAATATACCGTGTTAGGATCCCGAAGTGCTTCTTGGAACTAGCCGATATTGACGAGCCCGCTTTTAAACAACAATCTTCTTATAAAAGTTCTTCGAAAAATCCTTTACAATATTTTGTTACGGTTTTCATAACAAGCTGATTGAATCACGATGGATGTCCATTGACTTAAAAATCTCATTCATCAGCCTGACGTCACTTTGATACAAACCAAAGTTTATTAAATTTCCTTTTTAAATAAATCTTCAAAATATTGATTAAAACTTCGTTTTTATATATCTATTATTTTTGTGAGAGAAAAATTATTATATTTGTACAATGAACGATTTGAAGATGAGAAAATTTTTTTGTTTCCTGAAAATTTAATTTTTAAACTTGTTTGGTTTTTTATGAAAAACCCTTCAGTTATAACTGCTATAGTTATGATAGATGAAAAGCAATTTATTCATCGGAACCATCGATAGATTGATGTAATAACTTTAACTGTTTATAATTCTTGTCGACTTACATTCCATTTTGAAATTATGTATAATTACTTTATCCAACAGTATGCAAATATTATATAAAAGTAAATTATATTATTTATACATAGGAATAAAAAAAAATTGTGAAAAGAACGAAATAATAAAAACGCAATTATTTTCAAGTGAGATCATAAAATTAGAACATCTATTAGAATGATTAAAAATAATCTTAATTTCTCTCTCTCTCTCTCTCTCTCTATTAAGAAATAATAAGTAACTAATATTTATATTTTTTACATTTATAAATGAAACACACGCATTCAAATCCATTTAAATTCTAACTCATCAAATAATGAGAAAACAAACTTTATACAGGAAAATAAATATTTAGTTAATGATATAATAAAAAAAGTGTATATCATTTATTAATTTTATCCTACACAACTCTCGAGACTGTACGTGTTCGATGAAGACACCGATATGATATATCTTTTGAATACATATGCCAGTGCGGTGCATTAAATCAATAGTCTATTTCAAGTGAGCTCGAGGAAATACATCGAGGGGAGATGCAAAGAGATCGTTTTTTATGACATTCTGACTGCTTCTTTTAAAAAGCCTTGATTATAACAAGCGAACTCATCGTTTATACGATTGCATTATACATATATGTATTAAGATGCATTGTGAATAAACGCATTGTATGCTATAATCGTCGGCCACAGGAGATTAAGGTGCTGCCTGCTCTGATCCATTTCTCATATCCGTGCTCGCGCAGTTTTCCGACATTGACCAAGTTCTGTACCTGATTATGTATGCTGATATGTTTCTTATTATTATGCAAGTCGCAACGATAAACGCTCTATACCGTGTAAATGTAAACTAACGTCGTTCAATGTAAAGTTCTTTTATTGTCGCGTTCAATTTTTATATTTCTTAAACGTAAAAAATTAGAAACAAGAATTATTTTTCTAGAGCCTGCTTGATAACAAAAATAAATATCCTTATACTTATCACAACTGCACAGTATAAGAATAAAGCAATATTAAGATTAAATCCATAATTTCTATTCTCTTTCCTGGAATTGAATAAGATTGATTCATTATATCTGGAGATAAAAAAAATTTCACTCCTAACAATTTAGAATGAAAACAATGCATTTCTAGACTTACGTTTATATCAACTTTTTTTGTTTTTAGAACAAAATAATATAAAATTTTTCTGTAAGATACACTTTTTTCCTCTTAAATATAAATTTCGATTTAAAATATCGACTTTTTGTTTGAATATTTGAGCACATGAATACACACGTGCGTTATACATTCCTTCATAAATAAATGCACTGTACTCACACTAAGGTAGGCGGAGGGTCTAATCTAGAAACACGACGGTCCTTTTAGTGCAGCTTCTCGATACGCCGTGCCCGCCACGTGCCTTTGAAACACCTTTGTGTAGTTGCACACCAATGCGATTTCGGTTGAAAATTAATTTTATTCACACCGTAACGTAAAGTACAATCCCGTGTTCACCTCCCGTAAGTGGAAGCACATTCCTCTTCTTTTCATGCAGTGATGCCAAAAGGTCACTGACGAAAATAGAAATTCTCCTTGATAACCGCGTAGACAAGGCATTCGTGAATCCATTTTTCTCTCTGATGATCTAAAGAGCTCGTTTGCAAGGAGATAAATGCACCATGAAAAAATCTGAACCGTATATATTTCGATCAAAAAGTTCTCTAATTCGTAATCAGAACTCATGGATATTTCATCATTAATCAGGATTAAAAGTCATTGTACTGAATGATCAGTTTTAATTGCGATGCAATGTCGAAATGTATCTCCTGATGCTATGCAATTCAGTACTAATTGCCGTATCATAAATCGTGCGCATATGTAAATTACAATGCATCGTTAAGCTGAACAGTTTGCATAATAGTTTACAAATACTATATATATTGGCACAAAAAGCATACATATATGAGAAATAATTGTGTAAAAAATGTGTCAAATCAATTTTTTGATCGGAATGAATTAGATACGATGTGATTTACTACAACATAATTTTTTTAAAATATAATATTAATCTAGTTGATATAAAATTACCATTGACCTGTATATTATATCAATTATATATTTTTTAAGTAGATTTTTATGATCGTGTTTCAAATTTATTGAATCAGATTTAATTCGTGTGATTTGTCATTTATTATATAAACTATACGATCATCATTGCGCGTTACCGCAAAATTAACAGTAATATTGTATCAGTATTTCAACAAGGTAAATTATTATGTACATTGTGTTATATTAAAGTAACCGGATTCTATATGGCTTATCTATAAATTTTACGATTTTTTTCTATATAATTTTTTACTGATTTTTAAAATTGAAAACTGATGGTTAGATTCGAGAGAGAAAACATTTTCGAACATAAAAAAATATATAACATTTTCAAATATTTACATAGGTGCAGTGGAGATTTTAAGAAAATGTAACATTTAGGTCATATTGGGTACATCTATGTGTACTCTATGTATACTCAATATGAAGTATTATATTTGTTTCCCTCTTTTTCATAAAAAAAAAGTGATCCAATGTTACTTTCTATGAAACTACTTTCTATAAAACTATAAGTTTATTAATACAGTAACATGTTTATTGGAATGTAATAGTTAAATAGTATACAAAGAGCTGAGGATAAAGATGCGTTCGGGGAGATACTACTAGTAACACCATTTTTATTCTATCTTTATTATTTATTAGACGTAAAACAAAAATAGAATGACACAAGTAGCGCTAATAGCTGTTCCCCGAACGTACCTTCAGTCTAGTTAGCTTATTGATACTACGACTTTACAAAGAATTTTCTTTCTTTAATTGTAAACGGAACATTACAACGAAAATATAAACTAAATAAAAAGTGTTATAAGATATAAATACAGAACAACAATAAAATAAACATATAACCTGCATTTCTGGTAGGTATACAAAACAATATATTACTTACCTACAAAGCAATATATTACATCACGAATCCGACATTCTGCATTTTTGCTTTAGACAATAACAAAATAAACAAACGGAGCAATAAATTGATGCAATTCAGCTCAAACGGACAGCCTGCATCGACATATTATAGTGTTATCTGTTGAATTTACCGTGTAATTTATACCTCTAAATGGCGAGTAGAGCATATTGGCATAAAGTCAAATATTAAAGCATAAAGTCCGGTTATCTTACATTTATATTGAGTAGGAAATTGTAATATTGTTATATAATGGTATTATTAATTTTGTTCTGCGAGAATATTATATAACGCTATTATATCTGATCCTAGAGAAAGCCAGGAGCTGTTTCGGTTAACTTGTTCCATCGAAAGGAAATGGACGAGAGAAGAAATTTGTATTCTCGATGTAACGTCGCTTTAGTCGCATTATCGAGGGCGACGTGTGCACGCTAGTTTACGGCTTCGATCCTAAAGAGGGTAACCTACGTCGAACTTCCGTCGAGCGTAAGCGGGGCCAAGTTAATTACTGGAATTAATGTGGTCCGACGGCGTTAATCCATGCGCGGCACGCGAACCAATCAAGAGGTCAGATAAGAATTAAATAGCATAGGGCCGACGCCTTGTTAGCTGTCCCGTGTCGGACATAAATTTTACGCTAAGCCCAGTTCACCGTTCGATCGGGTTTACGCTGACAGAAGAAAGTCTCGTGTTCACTGTCGTTTCATTACAAATTAGCAGTGCGTTCTTGCGCGCGTGTTACTTGCGCTGTGTGTTGCGCTGTTACATGTACAGCTAACATTTATTATACAAGATGGATTTCAAGCGATCTCAAAGTCGTATGTATTACCGAATAAGTGCAATAATTTTTGTACAACAATTACTTTTTTCCTCTTTCACAGAATCGAAAATCCTTTTTCAGAATTAAAGTATATGAATACGTGAATGAGTCCGCGATGTAAAGCAATACGTGTCTGTGAAGTGGAGTTTATGCCGAGAACGAAAAAAAGTTGTTTAAATTGAAATCTTTATCATTTCTTGGTTCAATATGGCGTGAGAGCTATCAATATCGTAACATTTTTATTTAATATGAAAGCTTCGTAATCTGAATTACACATAAGTGCATCTAAAACATTTTCTTATTATATTATCTACTTTTGTGGATATATGTATAGCAGTATTTATTTACACTTCAGCTTTACAAAAATAGCCAAGAAGGGGACTTGGTTCGCAATATATTTCTTAAACATTCATAACCCATACAATTGTGGATATATATATTAAAATCATACTACAGAGATGGTTATTATTTAAAACCTTTGTATAAATTCAATATCGGCTCATCATATCTGCTATTAGCTTAGAAAAATTAACAATTCGTCCACTTAACCATCTCGCCATCTTACACCCTTTCCTTTACAACATATATGCGCCGTTAAATGTAAATTATGTGGTTAGGTGTATCAATTACCGTGAATTCGATCGTTGTGATTAATCCGTTTGACCGCCTTACGCCTGATCACTGTAATTTTCTCGCTGTCGAGGCCACAAGAGAGACGTTGATTGCGGTAGGACGATATAGACGATCGACTGGGAATCAATTATGATTTTCCTAAGTGATAGTTAATGACATCTCCGTTTTAAGATATAGTTTTTGTCGTTATATAACGGTTACAGAAAACTGATAATTTTTAGATTTAATCGGCTGTAATCTTTGATAATACTACGTTTCTATTAAATATACCTATGAAAGTTAATTAACAGCATTACCGTCTATTAATTTTTTAACTGTCTATTGACTTCACTATTTTTTATTTTATTATTGTTTACCGTTACCTGAAATAAATCCGAGCTAAAAACAAATTTAATACTTCATTGAAAAACGTTACTGTCAACTGTGAAGTTATATGATTATATCTATCCGAATATTAAAATATCTAAATACGCGCTCGATGAAAAAGTAGAAATAATGTTATAAAAATAAAATTAAAATGTGTGTGTGTGTGTGTAAATGAAGAAAAGAAAGATCGATTCCGTATGTCTTTTTTTCCCACATATTGCCAAAGGACAATAAATATAACGTAAGGGTACAAAATAAAAAGATACGAAGTTATAATGAACGTCTTCACTTACGATCTGATGATATTAATACGATAATTTAATGACTTATGATTTCTGATAATTTATTACTTGTTTCATCATTTTAATCAGAGCTCCTTTAATAACAGCCTGAGAAAAAACATACGTTTTCGAGTACAAGGGCCCCATAACGGATTATTTTGTTGTGTACTTCTTTGTGTTAATCCCGAATCTGTACAAGTTCATTTTCTAGGGATTCGAGATGCCGACCGTTTACCTTTAATTATAGGGCGGCTTAAGCCTCTAAATTTATCGCTAATAACGTTGCAGCGGACGTTAAGCTCCATCGTCGACGGATCTTTACGGGTGTGCGCCGTGCGTACGTCACGCGCCGACGTTAAACGAATGCGTGGCGGCGCGCGAATATATTCGTTCGCAGGACGTGCGCGAACGGCCAAGTATACACATCGGTTGATTACGCCGGCGATCCTTCCTTTCGCGCGCGAGGCTTTAATGAAGCACGCCAGAGAGAAAAAGCGACATAACCGTAAAATATATCAACGCGCTCTCGTCGTGCTGGAATCTCTTTGTGTGAATCACGAAGGGACCAAGTATCCTAAATATGAGCAGCGTGACGTTCCTGACGTTCAATGCATCTCAACGAGAAAAAGAAGATCGTGATAAATGTACCTGGCGTATAAACATCCTCGTAACAATTAAAGGTATTATCGATTGTTATAAATCTCAATGTAGTCTGAAAAAAACATTTTCGTCATGATTAATACACAGCTAGCCATTATAATTACAACGCTAAGAAAGACATGAGCTATCAGAATATATTTATACGATAGATAAATATAAACATGAAGTATACAGGATTTAATAATAAGAAAATTAATAAAGGACTCTTTATATAAACAACAAACGAAATGAGCAAAGGACGTCCATATACAGGATTTAGTAATAATTTTATTAGAAGCGCTATTTGTAGCATTTTCATATTTTACTATCACCTATTATAGGATATATATATATTGAGATGTTATAAATCTGAATACTAGTCTTAAAATAAAAATTAAAGATTAATACGCTGCTTGTCATTTAAATTGTTAAAAAAGACATGAGCTATTAAAATAATATCTATATGATTATTGATTATGGGATGTGTGGGACTTAGAAGTACAGCTTGGTATTTTTATTAGTAAAATACGGCAGTTTATTTTTATCTAACGTATTTTTATTATAACTTCTTACAAATATCGGTTCCATATGACACATTCTTTTCAGTGTTGTAATTTTAATTGCTTCAGCAATATACACTTCTACTCATAAAATGTTACATTAAAAAAATATATAAATTACCTTAGAATATGAGTAATCTCGGTCTTTCAATCGGCACTATTTGTAAAATTTATATTCAATAATAATTTCATCTTCCTTCGAGCGATTATTGCTAAAGCATGGTCGTTGGAACCCAAGAGATTGAATCGTTATACGCTTTGCAAGCCCTTATGACTAATGCCGCTTCCGTAGTAGACAGCCGATTGTTTCAACAAAAATGTATTATGCACCGGCGCGGCCGCGGCGGCGGAGACTCTCCTCCTCCGTCATAAAATATGAATTCCTCCGGTTGGGAAATTTTGCTGGAACAAGCGCTACGTGCGGCTGGAAAAGGGTGGTCGTTGGGACACGCGAGTACGGTGGCTTGTTATAAAAGTTCCTCCTTGTACCGTAATACCAGAAAGTGGATATCCGTTTTCGGGCGGAACTCCGGGCACAATTAAATTTCTTCTTCTTGCGCGCACTCTTTTGTCTCGGCGACGACCGACCGACCAGATTTACTTTTCCTCGCGGCGGCGAATCGGAAACGGATGACGTCTTCCAACGATGCTGCGGAGAGAGCAACCGCGCGTTTCTGCCGTTGCGGCTTCAGCATGAATACACAAATGGTTCGAATAATGTCCGGATTCAGCAACTAATATCTATTTCGTATTTTTTTGATATTATTATATTAAATATATATTACGACTTATATTTATATGATCTTTCTTCTTTCCTTTTTCTTCCTCTTACAGGTTGAGAATTTTCAGCGAATTACTTTTAAGAAGTCACTTAATCTCTGAAATAACCCAATTACTCAGCAATCGGATAAATAAAACGAGACAATATGCACAGTTCATAATAGTTTCATAGTCGGTTGAACACACACACTTTATCTTTCCTACATTTGTTTCAACATGTATCAGTCTCCAACATGTGTTGTTAACCTGACTTTCTGATCTCGTGTATTATTCGAGAGCATGACGACATCTAAAACCGCAGAACTTCTCACCCTTTCAGCAATCCTCTATATTAATTTTCTCGAGGTCAAAACACCACGTTATCTACACCGTTAGATACCAAAGGAACAATGGTATAACCCAGTTCCTTGAGTTAAATAACATTTTGTTATTTTTAACTTTCATATGTAACAAAATGTGTTACTGAGCAGGATAAAGTGCCATATTTTGTGTCATTTTTTATTTATTAAATATGAAATTATAATGAATATTTATTTTAAACTTCAATTTTAATCTTTACAATCAGTATATATACTTTTATTTGTATAATAACGAATGACTCATCGTGTGTAGTAAAGAATTAGAAAATCATTATGTATACTAAGGATTAATTTATTGTTAACGATTCTGTTATAGATATGCCTGCTGGGCCTCGTCGTGAGCGACAACAGCACGATCGGTGATCATTCGATCACAGAGGACACTTCCGAGATCAGCAACACCGGCAACAATCTCGTGGTCGACCCCGTAGATCAGGTAAAACGGTTTCTCCTTACCTTCACTCTTTATCGATCGCAATCGCCTTACTCCGCGTGACGTATGCGGTCGGATTTTCGAAACCGGTTTAGAAGGTAATCCTCCGTTTCCTATTGGGTCGGAAACTTGAAGAATCGTGGCCATGGTTCACGCAGGGGCGCGGGTGAAAAGACCAAAATGGCTTACCGCACGCTCGATCTCGCGATTCGAATAGCGTGTTCTTACTGGAGTGTACAAGTGCCAACCACACGTAGGATAGGCGACGCAAAATTCGCGTTGATGTGAGAAATAGAAAGAGAATAGCGAAAGAAAGCCAGAAGAGAAAAATGTCACCGAAAGCCCCGGAAAGAATAAACATCTTTATTCACGTCGTCGGTCGCGGGCGAAATGGGTCGCAGAAATCGGACAACAGTGTTGTCGCGTAAGGGCGTGCTTTTACTTCCATCTCTATAGGTAACTCGCCAAAGAGTTTTACGCGATGCCTTTCCCGGCTCCGTGAAGAATGTTTTAAGTATTTACCATCCTCCGAACGCCGTCGCCGAATTCTTCTGATGTCCTGGATATTTTTCTCGGACTGCATTTAAATAGCGATCGAAACGCGGGGTTGCGCTTCCTGCTGTTTCCGTTGTAAGTTACTGCTCATTACGCATGACGTGACATCCGGGTCGTGAATGCTATGGCGAAAGACTTGCCGACGAAATTTATGACCACAACTTGCGGGACTACCGTTACGGTCAAACGTCTCGTTCTTCAGAATTTAACGCTCTATATAGCATCGAAAATTTCTTCCGCTGAATTTAATCTTTTTCGCAGGGGTGACAAATATTCTTGCAATCAGTGAACCTTTAAGGTCACCATCCACAATTGAACAATTAACATAAGAGATTTGACACATACACAATACAATATATGTTTAAACAAAAATAAAGTGAAGGAAGAACATTGCTATTTCCAAGCTTTAGAGTATATTAAAAAACTATATCATTTATGGTATGAGTAAAAACTAGTTTTATTTATAGTTCAAATTTTTCGTCTTTAGCGGTCTTTAGAGGTCCTTGGTCTTTACTTAGAGAGACGCTTTGGAAAGTTTTCACGTGGGTAGCGCGGGATCTCATCTGGAATCTTTTCTCAAATTTTACTAAAAGCTTTTTAAATCTTTTTAAAGTAGTAAATTTCTGGTTTTTTCAAGAACTGCCAACATGACATTGCATATACGCAGTAGTCCGAAAGACTGAGGTTTAGGGAAGAAGAAGGCCAAAGTTTTTTTTTCAATAAATGCAAATTCATTTATACTACGCCTATATCTTCTTCGAAGTATGAGCGAGAGCTGAATCTTGCTAGAAAATTCAAGGTTGTCTACAGAGACTCCTGGAGCAAATTTCAGGACGTGCTCTTCCAGAATTTCGTAAATGTAGCAATTGATGTTGATCTCGACCCATCTTTCAACGAGTTTAAGTGCCAAACAGCCTTTTTTGGAGTCAGCAGCTTAAATCATTAGGTATTTTGAAACTGAAAAACTATTAGATCATTTAGGCTGATGTTATGTAATTACATAGAATAGAATAAACATAATCAATTTCGAGATTGTGGAACTGCTGCTGAAAAACATTTTCTTATCAGAGAATAAGATTATCGAATCGGTAAACTGTTTTGGCAAATTCTTTGCGAGAGTCTTTCTTTTCTTAATTTAGAGCTCAGTAAGGTCATGATTCCGTTTGACGTTTATAGGTTTCCATATCCTGTTGGATATTATTTAGTCTCCAGCGACGTGTGGAAATCCTTGACCAATTTTTTTTGATAATGTTTTGGATTGCGCAAGATTCGATGTTTGACATTATTAATAAGCCTTTTGATATGAATAGTTCGCTGACTTCTCCCTTCCTCTCTCCTTTCAATTAATCAAATTAACGTTTCCATCTTGCGTAAAAAATAGTATAATACGACGTTGGATAATACGATGGATTAATGATTGATTCGTTTTTTGCTTTTCGTCATCCACGAGAACTGCGCTTGCTTCTTACCTCCCAGATAAAGTTTTATAATTCATTGACGCAAGTCAATCTTAGCCATTTATACGACGCAGAAAATTAATAAAACCTGCATATTAAATTTAACAGATAATAAGCTTTTAAAAACCGATCAATAAATATCATTTATCGTTTGCGCTTTTATCTTGTATGATAAAATGCTGCAAATTCATACTTTATTTAATTTGTTTAAACATCTGCGTGTACGCGCGTACGTGCGTGCGTGTTTGTGTTTGTGTGTTTGTATGCATGTGTGTATGTGTGTGTGTAAAAAATGTTATATATATATAATCTCTCTTTCATATTTAATTAAGAAAAAGATAAAATAGGAATCGTTAAAGATTTTTAATTTTACTTTTAAATTATTGGGTCTGGAAGCAATTTTTTATAATTATGTAAATTTGTACAATACAGTTAAGAAATTATTAATATAAAATTTATCTTCTATATTCAATTGAAGAGTAACCAAAATATAAATTATTAAAAATTTCAAATTTCATTTTTAAATTACCCGCAAATATATATATATATGTATATGTATACATATATAATTTCTATAATTACATAAATTTCTACAATAGAAAAAATTGAAATTTTTTATTAATTTTTCATATAATATAAGATGTATAAAGACGTAAGGCGAATAAATTACGTTTTTCTGAAATTACGGAAAAGATTTATATGCCAGAGGATTAATAAAGTTAAAACATTACCTTGACAGGAAAATCATAAAATTTTTGCAACATTCTCATTCAGGAACTTCTTGCACCAGAAGTTTCACTGTTTTATTATTAAGAGGAGTAATGAAATTACCTCAGAACAATGTTTCCCTACTGTGTATTTTAATCTCCAGTAATCTTTGTTGTCATTTCATTTATTAGGAAGTATCCGTTACAGAAATGTTACAGAGACTGTAATGAAAATCACTCACTCAATATAATAATAAAGCAAAAAAATTGTCCTCGACCAGTTTTGCTAGTAATTCTCTTGGTACTAGAATGATTAATATGGATCTCGCTTTTCCGACTTTGGACTGTTCAATTAACTCAAATCGTACGTGACTCCTATTATAGGTCACGAATTCCGGTACTAGAGAAATAGGATTTAGTTTCGTCTAGCTAGACAATACTTTTCCGACACGTGTTTCCAGATTAAATACTCGAGAAAAATACATTGTCGTTCAATTTCCGTCCACGAAATCATCACGCTTCCACGTCTGTGTTTTTATAAACACCTTCGCTGTCATGATTATGAAACCGATGGAGTATAGCAGAATAATATTAGCTGACCGTATATTAGCCGACTGTCTCGACTCTGATAAAATTGTCAATAAATTTTGTTCAAACAGAAAATATAAAACCAAATCGTTTTATTTATAAAATTATTTATAAAAAAATAGACAAAAAATAAAGCTATATGTTTAAACATATGTGTATATTGATTAAAAAAAAAAAGGTTGCAAAATACTGTGTAATTTTAACTTCCCGTCAGCAATGTGAAATTTTCACTTTTTGTCTGCAATCTAGATTTTTGAATAAACTTTAGTGTAAATTTTTATATTGTTTTGGAATATATAACGATTTGAAAAAATGTTCATATATTTGAATTGTAAAAGCTTTAATAACAAATTATTTTTTAATAACCAATTAATTTTTACTGTTATTAGAAGTTGCATTTTAGTTATTTTTTACAGATTTGAATTTATTTACAAGAATTAAAAATCAACTGTATTTTTAAAGTCCAACATTGCTGGCGGAAAGTTAATTATAATTTATAGTCATTTTCGGTGTTATATACTTTTTATTAAACTACAAATATAATTATTAGTAATATTATAGCAGTAAGAGCTATAAAACCAAAAAGACGGAGCTCCTAACCATAATTATTTCACTAATACTTTTCTCTCAGTATAGTTAATTATTTATGATGTGGTTAAATTCCCTCTTACATAAAATCTAAAATTTAATACAAAATTAAATCTAAAATACTGATTAGGACGGAACGAAGGCTCTTGCAGCTGTATATTATAACTATATATGTATATGTTATATATAATATTAACTCTAAATGCGGCGTATCTGCGGTATTCGCTGGACGAATCCTGGTCGGAACTTCTGGTACTGTCGCGGCCTCGTTCTTTTCCCACTGGGAGAAATAAGATTTTACCTTTCTTAAGTAGCCCGAGAGAGTGGAAGAGAGAACATTATTGGCGCACTTCTCGACCGCAGTAACGTGCAGTAAGAACAGCGCCGTATCGAGTTGTATGTAGCTCTGTTTTCCCACTAGAATCCAACTTACTCCGGTGGATACGCTTAGGCGACGTTAGAGCCGTACTTGCATGGATGCACTCGCGCCGTTTTCCGACGTTAAATCACTTCTACACGCGATTATACGCGCGCTGTATACGAGCCGGCGCGACGCGGCGCGCGGCGTGGCGCGAGTCTGGCGGAACTGCAAAGTACATGTAAATTGCCTGACGCACTTCGTAAATTCCACTGTCTTGCGGAGTAATCGCAATCTTCCCGGAAAGCCGGGAAGGATAACGCGAAACGGGAAAGTATCTCGCTGAATCTCGTCGCGGGCCTCGAGGTAAAAGAGAAATATCTTTCATCCCTACGCTGCGCGTTACACACCGTTATAGAACTTACAGCGTACGAACTGTGTTACTTTAAAGTTCGAAACGATTTTCGAGCGAGTTGTTACGCTACGTTTGTAATGATTCTTCGAGGCTTTTCTGGCGCAAGAAGGCTGGAATGGTCGCATTCAAGTAACTTTATCACCAAACGGTTGTTATTATGGAGAAAAATTCTCTACCACAATCACTGATGATATCGCAATACTTTCGACACGATGTTAGAACTTTTAGAAATTCGACAATCTCATCGTTCTAGAAGAGATCATTACGGAAATTTATAATAATTAATGCGTAAATATACATTACATTTTTATCAGATATGTAAATGATTAATGACAGGACTAAGATGGAGCACTGAGAGAGAGAACAAAATAGTTGCATATAATTTTACTATAATTTATAATCATTTCCGGTGCTAATTATACATTGATAATTGCTTTTAATTATGCAGATTACAATATGCTTCAATACTTTATATAGGATTATTATATTTATAATATACAGTCACATGTAAATAATGTATTGTGAAAGTGATGAATTGTGTAAAAAATATGTAATAGATGTAATTTATTTGATATCAGTTGACATCACTTTGAAGGATGAATACAGTCTCTGTAAAAAGTGACTTGAAAATTTATATCTTCCGTATAAAAATGCCATAAAAATACATAATGAAAGTTTAATGAAGTCAATATTTATATTTAATACATTAAAATTTGTAGTTTATATAAATAAAAAATTTCTCATTTTATTAATAAATTTTTTTTTAAGCATATTCTATTTCTTTTGAAATAATTTTAAATCCAATTTCTAAATTGCTACCAAACTGTTTGTATTTCTTTCAAATGTAATGTAGAAAAATCCGTAATTTTTTCATAGTTTTTATTTCGTAAAAAATATGTGTAATACATCCTCAAGTTGTGAAACTAAAGATGCAAAATGTTTCTGTTGTTACAGTAAAAAAACAATTAATTTAAAAGGAGTGGGGAAAAATGTTCATTGTTATACGCTTTCGTAAAAAATCTTTTATTCCAACATGTTCCTGGCTCTTCATAGTAGCACACATAGAAGGCAACTCTCTGCAGAACGATTAAACCGACAAATTTCGCGCAGCTCGTAATTCAAACTGGAAGGAGACTTTTGTGCCACAAGTCGCGACACAAGTTCGTAAAATACAGTCGCGCGTTTGAGTCGACGGAAAAATATGTGATCAGTTTTACAACACGATCGCTGGCACCACAACGCCGCGCCGTATCGCACATACCTGAGACGCGACTAGCTTTTACGTGAAAACCGACGCATTCTACCCGGATGTCATTCTATTCCCGACAACCGGAAGCCGCCTGTCGCCCGTAAAACTTTTGCAAAACTGCCAAAGGCTCCTCGTTATCGCGACCTCCCGAACGGTTTCGCACTCTTGCCGAAGCACTCTAGATGGGCTGACAATGAGAGACACTGATCGCGCACGTATGACAATGTCGATTCTGTTTTACCTCACTTTCATGATTATTTTTTTCTTTCCTCGCGCAAACTGCATCTTGTGGTTACGGAGAGTTGAAGGATGATCGGACAAACTAATGGCTCGGTCGAATGAAAAGTGATCTATATCGGAGAATCGCTTTCGCCTAGCAAAGTGCGTTACACCTTGCGAAATCGAGTAGCTTATACTTTAAGATAAATGATTATGGGCCGGATCTTATAAAAGTGCCACCTCGACGAAAGTAGTATAATGTATAAATGATGGACGTGGTAATAATGAACACTTCGATTATATAATCACTTCGAATAAAACATCCAGATTTTCTTACGTCATTATAAAATTCGCGTACGCAAATATAC
The DNA here is from genome assembly GCF_001594065.2 of Cyphomyrmex costatus. Taxonomy (NCBI): domain Eukaryota; kingdom Metazoa; phylum Arthropoda; class Insecta; order Hymenoptera; family Formicidae; genus Cyphomyrmex; species Cyphomyrmex costatus. The sequence goes on along the minus strand of NW_017274991.1, from coordinate 123,865 downwards.
TTTCCGTTATTAAATGATTTAAGCTTTAGTAATATTAAAAAGAAAATATTATTTCTTGCATCACAGTTCTTAATTGCATAGTCTATTCCTTATATAAGATCTTACAATAAAATATTAAAATACTAAAAACCTGTAAGTGTACACTGTGTTAAATATTAAAGGACCAAGTTTAAATCAATTTCTTAAGTTAAATACCATTTTCTTATTTTAACTTCCAATATAACATGTCAAAATGTATTATTTTAAAAACGATAATTAATAATAAAGTTAAAAGTCAAAATAAAAGATTAAAAAAATAATATAATTGAAGTACAAAAATATTAATAATTAAATTTAGAGATAATTCATATCCCAAACATATTCATATTTTAAACAAACACCGATCACATGACGATTTTTATTTATAAAGTCTTTTTTTAGTTGAACATAATAAATTAAAAGTTAAAAATATAAAGAAATATCGATTGTCAAAAAAAGTAATATAAATATTTAGTGTTTGACCGAAATGGTTATTTTAATACAAACCATTTAATTAAAAAAAACAACCACATATATAATCGGTTTATTTTTGTAAGTAAATTGCTTAGTTTTAAAATAAACTAATCCGTATTAACATATACACTTATTGTATTAATAAATAATAAACTGAATTGTATTTAAGTTAAATTTAATGTATTTTTTAAATTAAAATAATTTAACTCTAGCTCTATAAATTAACAATATATTGAATATAAACAGTGTACACGAAAAGAACGGTTTTACTGAAGTGTTTAAAAAAATTATACATATATATATATATATATAGATATAGATTTGAAAATAATTTTGTAAATCTACCAAATAATTATGAGCAGATTCAAGCATGATAAATAACCTGCGAAAAGCTTTGGTATTCTGGCAATTAGCTCGAACACCCTACATTTAGCAGACTACATTTATTTTGATAATCCAACATACTATTTTTAGATCTATATTTTACATCTGTATTTTGCTAAATTTTTAAATACTTTAGCAACTTTTCTTCCATGTAAGAATTATATTAAAATGATTGACATGATGAAAATGACACAAATTGGATATAAATTGACTTTACGAATTCAATAGTGTGTATTATCCGTTCGAACTTTCTCTATTTTCTGTCAAAATATATCGATAATCCCGAAACAAAGTACAACTTTACCATTTTACCGCGTACAAGTCTATTCGATTAATGTCAAATATTCGGCAGTTAACTCCGTACTTTCGTGAGATATTCGCGATAACCAAAGCTACACCGGATAAGGAAAATAGAATCGTATTCCGTATAGGAAATTGTGCACAATGCATACATCGTATGTACTTCCACAGGATATTTCACTGTTTCTCGGTGATTGCATTGCAGCAGCGTACATAAAACTAACTTTACGAATACACCACGGCGTAGATTCTGCATATAAGGCGGATTTGAAAGGCGAATTAGAATGTCGCGGCGGTATCGTTTGTTTTCGACGTGTCCTATGTTTTCCGGGAGTTCCTCCGCGAATATCCGATGAGATGCGCGTCCCGCGTAGTTTTGCCGATACCGAAAAATTTGGCAGTAACGTAAAGAGACAGCCGCCCCCGCGGTTCTCACGAAACTCAATTTTAAGATCGTAAGCACCAGTAAACCGAATTCCCTCGGGGATCGTAATGGAATCGACTAAATAAAGACATTTATGCGGCCGATCGATGCGGCGGAATTGGTTAATCCATTTGGCTATTGTTATTTAGATTGTTATTGTACACGGAAAGAACGGTTTTGCTGAAATATGTATATCATTTCCATAGGTCGCTACTGTTCCTCAATGTGTTCTTAATTTACCCAGAATAATAGAGTTAAACAATTTAACTAAAAACATGTATTAAATGTAGCTCAAATTTAGTTTATTACTAAGTACCTACTAAAAATATATTAAGTATACTAGATTTTAAGAATAACATTGATTAAATATTTATTCGCGAAATGTAAGTAAATCTTTATTTTGGTACAAGAACATTAATTTAATTGAACTATTTTATTACTGCATAAATATTTAACTGTAAATAAATGTTTTTAGTTAGTGCTATAAAAAAATATTAAGATTATTAGTCTAAAATTTTTTCTTCAATGCATATGTTAGCACACGCATGTGTGTATGTATGTGAACATTGTTTATTTTAAGCAATTCAATCGCTGCACTCAAGGGATTGATTTACCATATTGCTTTGATATTTCTTAATTTTATCTAACACAGTGCGTGTTCTAAATTCTTAAAAAATGTCTAAGGTTCGGCCATTTGCTGAATAGTTTAGAAAGTAAAAAACGAAAGTAAAAAAAGTAGAACGGTATTCGCATTAAAGTCCATGCCAAACAGCGACTTTCTAAGAAGTATATTTTCTCGTCTCTCGAGGCATACGAAGTTCATTGTGCTCCTCGGTAGACAACGCCATTCAATCTGTACCCGAAACCCGTGCCAACCCTTTATCTTCTAAGGAATATAGTCGAGTTTTATAAGAAAACGGCGGCGGGATAACCCACAGAACGTGTTTGCCCCGTGCCTCATACCCGAACGTTGACTATAGACTTTATGAATTCTTCTTTGCGCGCAGCTCGAAATGCAACAGCACCGAGGATGCATGTGCGATTTTGTAAATCGAGAAACCTTTCATAGAATACGTTTAAATAAAAAATTTTAATCGAAAAGGGTATATTTCTACACAGCTTTATTTCCGCGGGTGATTAAAAATGGTAAATTGAAAATAGATTGCGATTGATAAATTTGCATGCAGCCAGTTTTCAAGATAGACAATTTTGTACGAGTAATTGATTGAAAAAATCCATTTTAATTTAAAATAAAAATTTGTATATCTATTATATCTAGTTTTAAAATGGAGAACAGACACTCCGCTATATAGACACGTATACATGTAATTAGTTTCACTTGACTTTCAAAATGCACCTAATTTTATCATATATGTTGTTCTACAACGTTAAATATTAGCTGTATATTATCGAGATATTTAAATAAAAATATATTGAATACTCTTGATCTGTATAAATAATCACTTTCTATTATCATATAAGAAGCTCATTTGCGAATATATCGTGAATCACTGAAACGATAATTACAACGTCCCTCTGATTAAATTTTCTCGGATATATTAACAATTAATGCGGTTTGCTCGATTATCACCAAATAGCGCAGCTACGTGTAATTGACTGCTAATAAATTATTTTTAGCGCCATATTGTGGATTTCCTGCGGTTATATGTATTCCCTTATATTTGTGATCCACTTTTGAACAGATATAAATAGTAGTCAGCTGCTATCAAATTAATCAATTTATCTTCTGCAAATTTAAACGCAGATTATTAGCAAATTTCCTGGCTAGTGTTTCACGCAAATTAGCTGTCCCGATATTTCATAACGTCCTCGCAATATTCTCATAATCAGATAAGTCTTCGTAATACTATTCACTGTTACAATAATTTTACAATTTATTACTGATAATATGCGGTTGTGAGAGAAAAAACAACATAACATTATTAATTTTTACGTGGCAAATGTACAATTTAATTTTATGTTAAAATGATATTAAAACTTTTTAAACAAAATATGTTTTTGTTTGTTTTACAAACAAAAGTATTCTAACAAAATTGTGATCATGAAATTATGTAATATATACATATACATATGTATATATAATGATATATAAAATATTGTTTGATGGCAAAAAAAACTACGTAGGGCTTCGTAAAATGGAACAATCGCTTGATGCTTGATCGTGCGTGCCGTTACAATGAGCATCCGAATCTCTTTCTTCGTGCTGTGGCACGGAATATCACGGCTTATACCCCTCTAGTGCTACTCGCCAAGTATGAAGAGGGTAGAAAACTGTCGACGGGGCACTCGCGAGTCTACTACGCTTTAACAGTCTAATTGCATTTAACGGGTGCTCGGTTTCGAAGGTATTCTGTCACGGTTACGTAGATTATGGTGCGAGTTAACGGATTGTCCCGGAAACGATTGTACTTAAACGACCGTGAGCGTTTGAAGCGAACTTGAGAAGATAATATGACTTAAAATCACCGTAACTGATACCGATGACGTTTCAAGCAGGTCGTGCAATAAGACACGATTTTCCATTATGTATCCGCAAAATGCAGCTCGATGAAATATGAAACATTCATGTAGGAATATACGAGCTTGCAATATCGGAAAGAAACCTGTGAGAAACCTTTGTGCATTAATGATGAAAAAGATGAAAATACTGATCTGAAAATGTACAAACTTTTCAATCAATTTTTTCTTGATAAATGTGTAAAGAATCTCCTCAAGAATATCGACAATTATTAAAGCCAGCTGTGACTATTTAAAACCAATGAAATTGTGAAAAAAAAACAGTCTTCAACTTTTATTTTATCTACCATAATTTTTTTACAAAAATAATATTAGACTTATACATGTATATATAAAATTCTCATAATTATTATATAAAAACTGAGAAAAGACGATTTGTAAAGATTCTAATATTGCTTAAAAAATTATCGATTATGTTGAATTTAAATAAATGTCTCATGTTTCACTTAACATTCCTTGTTAATTTTAAAGATGATAGAAAGTACGATTAAAGATTCAAACGCGCATATTGAAACTCCTGTCAAATCATGACCTTCAAGTAATATTGGAATGTTTTCGCGCAAGAGTTGCGCGACAAGACCGCGCGGCATACGTATCTACAAAACGCCAAGAGACATTAAAGAAGATAAACAGGCGAGAACTTGGCCTCATTCATAATTCATGCCGCTAATTTCTCAAGGTGGCGTGCAGTCCGCGTTATTGCATTATCCGGAAAATCCTTGAATAATTCTCATCCGACGAACTCGCGCCGCGAACTTTCGCCTGGTTATACCGCTTTATCCATCATCGCCCTGTAAAGCCATTGCATCGTCGTTCCGATTGCAACTATACGAATGCGCGGGTGTTTTGCATTCTATCTGTCATCTCACCTTAAATTAGTGCCTAGTCAATTAAATTATTTTCCAACAAAAAAATGTTCCCGCTAGTCGGTACTAATTTTTTATTTTAATGAATAAACGTAAGGTTTGGTAACAATAATTATCGCATCACTTCAACCCAAGTTCATAAAAGAAAGAAAAGAAAAAATACAAATAAAAATTTTCATACTAGTTTGCCTCGTTTAGATGATTCTGGATTGCATAATTTATGTACAAAAAAATTAAGTTGATTTTCTAACAATTACAGTTTATGATTAGTTTGCTTTTAATATGATATTTTATAAATTCTTGAATTATTGCATAATATATTCGTATATTTCTGCATTTTGATATCTTTTTTTTTTTTTAAGTTAATTTTTATAATTAAAAAAATTCGTAAGCCCTATTATGCCCTAAAAAATGCTTGAACAAATAAAATAAAGCAAAGATATAGCTCGTGATTAGTCTGAAAATTTTCATCGGTGATATCCAACCGGTTAATGATATTTCGACGCCGCGGCAGCGGCTATTGCGAGCTGCATCCCCGCAATCTAATAATTTCGTGAATCATACAGTGGTCATGCCGTGGACAGAATAATTGAAATTCCGCTCCAGATATTCGTATCAATTGGATGCGCATTTGTTAATTTAACGCCACTCGCCGTTCCACCCTGCGAGATATCTGTTTTCCTTGTATTTACTGGGGGGGAGCGAGACCCGTCTAAGATCTGAATAAATATTTCCCGCTTTACAATCGAGTCAATATCCTTTAATCGAAGACTGATACCATTATCTGTTCTCGCGCAGGATTGATTGCGATATTAGGTAAACAAAAGCGTTATGCTTTACAGAGGATTTTGTCTCTGTGGGTACATCTCTGCGTTTGCGACTGTTGTAATATTCATGTAGATGTTTTAATGTGGATTACATTGTTTATTACTGAGCTGCCGTTAATACTCGGCAGTCGTGCAGCGAGTTCCGTTTCGTTTACGCACATATTTGATTAAAGTTAACAAAATGGTCGAGACTTGTTTAATAGAATTATTCGTAGAAATTCTAAAAGAGAGAGAGAGAGAGAGAGAAAGAAAGGAGATGAGAGAGAATTTTATCCAGTTTCTACCTATTAAATTATATGATGAAAATTTTTTGCTTTCAGCAGGAAATGGCGCAGCGTAAAAACTGTTTTTTACGAAAAATATACTGAATGTACATTTGGATACAGGGGCAACTCTCTAAGGCAACTCTTTCCGAGCTTCAAATAAAATTATAACTCTCTTCCGTTACAATGGAATACATTATGTAACCAGCCAATTTGCAATTATTAACTTATTGCAAATGTTATTTAATAGTTCATCTTATGCTACATGGACCTTTTACTCAACATTACGCGCCCCAATTTTTTTAAATACAATGAACGTAAAGGTATTATATTTATTATGAATATTTTTTGAGGTTAAAGGAACTATCGTTAATTCTAGCGCGTAATGTAGAATCATACGTAACTCTAAATAACTTTTGCAAGAATAATGTATGTCTATGAAAGACAAATAGCAATTTGTTTTTTGCATTTATAAGCCTTTAAGATCTGACTTTTAATAAATAGAATATTATATTGTCTGATTAATTTTAATAATTAGATTTATCGGTGAATATCAAAATAAAATTGAAAAAAATTCAAAATAGGGAATTCAATACTGATAAAAAATAAAATACTATCAAAAGTAATAAGACATATAAAAGCTATGTGGAAAGATTTAAGTTTTTTTCGTAATTGTACCAATTATAATAGCATTTCTTTATTAGCAGTTACTTTTCGTATCATTGAAATACGAAATTCAAAATTACATGCGTTTACCATATATACGTACTATTAGTTATACTTAAAGAATTACTCTGAGAAAATAATTCTGTGTACCATGTTGACTCTTGTAAAGTTAGTCCGAGAACTTCCTGACCTTACTATATAAATAATTTCTTATACTTTATGTTTGTATTTATCGTGGCATATTTTTAGTTGGCAGTTTAAACAGTTTCTTTTAAAACCCTAGAGTTAAACCAAGTAGTAATACTCACCAAAAATATGATTACTTAAAGACACATATATATCACGTGACTTTAAAGGGTGAAGCAATTATTTATCAAAACGAGATCTTACGAGAAATTAAATTTCCGTTGCTTCTAATCGTCTCGCAATTTCTTAGTCAGCTAGATAATCACGAGCCGGTATCCAGGGCCGCTCGTACTGAGTTAGAAATCGGAGTACTTTGTTTCGCACGAGCGCAATATAACCGCTTGCGAGTCGACTCGCGCAATAACAAAGCCCCGGCCATAAGTCGCGCGGGACGTAATCGCGCGAGGATCGTTGTGTCTTATAAAACTTTTGCAATTTTGAGGGAGGTGTGACTGACGTGTAATAACCTCCGTGCTGCCGCCGGCGATGGCTCCGGACGCGATTTCCGGCGCCGACGTACCCCTCCCGGATCCGTCGCCGCCACCGCTGCCACCGCGGATTTCATAGCTTCCGTATCGATTTGCAGGCTTCGTTCACAAATTAACTCAAAATGGATTCCATTTTTTGGCCTCACATCTGCAAACGAGGATCCGCAGGCATGGACAAGTTAAATTAGCCACATTCTGCCATTTTCTTTTCTCTTTCATTCCGTCGCGTCGATTCGGGCAAGCGTTTCATCTGATGTGAAAATTACAGCGGCACGCGAAAATAATATTTAGCTGCGCTGATATTAGATAGCAGGAAAAATTATTCCGTATAGGTGCATAAGTCAGAATCAATAAAAAAAAGTTCAATCTTAATTTTTGAGGACAGAATTAAGATCACTTACACACAAAGAACGATTGTGCAAAATTATCTAAAAATTTAAGTAAAAACATCTGAAAATAATTTTGTTGAACTAACAAAATTTAGGAAACTTCAACGATGATATGAGCAGTGCTATACAAACAATTTTAACAACCAGCGTTCTAAATAATTATTTTTTATAGTTTTTGATAATTTAATCAAATTATTACTAGCTCATTTATCATATTTATGATTAAATTTCTTTTCGTTCTATTTATAATTTCAGCTCAGGTTTTATTAACCTTGTCATCCGATAATCTGTCGAGATTAAAGAATTAACAGTGCTACGGGGAGAAATCATAAAAGTCAACTCGGCCGGGAAAGTAACGTCGTCTGAATTGAATTAGAAGTAGAAACGTATCCGCCCTTTCACTCGTAATTGCTAAGACATGCTGTGATATTCCAGAATTTAATCGTTTTCTTTCTTAACCTTTATTTCGGTGCTCGAGTATTAGATTGGATACAAGATTATAATTAGAAAAAGATCAAGTTTATCAACAAAAATAAATTCTCGAAATAAGATTTATATATTTAATTGATTAAAAATGGGAGTTTTACATTTTTTTAAAATAGAATCGTAAAAATAATGTTTGCATTGTTTAGAAGTTCGAAACTAATAATACCGCGTAAGTATTATAGGCTGAATAAATATAACAACGTATACCTCTATACTTAATCGATTCTAACGATTTCATACGATTTCTTTCGATTTCATCGATTTTTAACGATTTCATTTTGCTTCCACTTAGATTCTACTTGAGAATAAATATTTTATTTATATCGCGCATAGTCACTTTTCTTTCTGTCGATATTGCCAGCGAGTTCTCCATACATGCGGACGAACGAATCTAGGACATGCGGAAATAGAAAAGTTCATTATGTTTCATTTGGGCAGCGCTAATGAATTTCCGGGAAATTAAACTTGCGCTTTTATCTAACGTAGTAGACGTTTTGATATTTATCACGAGCATGCCGCCGAAACCCGCTTAACCATTTTAACAGCTGCAGTAACGATGCCGAAAATGTATCGAAACGGTGATTGCATTTCGTGCAGAACTTTGGTACCGCTTCTACCATCACGGTATTAGCCAGTGAAATACTACTAATTTCCAGATACAACACTTTCACTGCATACAACACCAACTATATAAAATAGTGCATGAAAATATATGATGCTTATGATTATGGGAAGATATCGAATAAGTGAACTGTAACTAATTTTTTTTTAATTCTGAACCTATTTCCTATTAATAATGATTTCATATCTATTATTAATTACGTTCCTTTTTTGTATTGTAAATAGTTGTATATTTTTTGCCGTTATATATATCAAATGAAACAAAAGAGCGTAAATCATGCTGCTTAATTAAATAATTATTGATTATGCAAACGGTAATTATTATAATATAATCACATTGACATTACTGACCTAATTTATAGTGACGAGCGTCATAAGTATAATATTATATATAATGCGAATGTAATGGACGAACTTTGTAGTCGAGAATTATAATGGCCATAAAAGTCAAGAAAGAAAGCAATTAAATTACAATTCTGGAATATCACAATGTGTCTCAGCAATTACGAGCGAAAGGTCGGTCGTGTCTCTACTTGAATTTAATTTCACACAACTTTCCTATCTGCGTTGACTTTTATGATTTTCCCTCCCGTAGCACTGTACTTAATTCTTTAACCTTTAGCGGACAAGGTTATTAAAATCCGAGCTAAAATCGCAGGTAGAACAAAAACGTGGGAGGCTGCGAATAATCATAAATATATGAAGTAATTCCACCCCTCCTCCCGCTATCAGAGGATATTAGAAACCCCAACTCGTGAGCGCAACGATCCCTCTCTCGGTTTTATCGTCCCATAAAGCGATTCACCGGGGGAATCATTCTGTATTTAACGTACACTCGAACGAGCCACCCGCGTTCCGTAACGTTCTGTGTTACGGCGAATAAAAATTTGTATTTTACGCACGGCGTACCGGTGGAAGGTGATTTCGAACGCGGGGCAAAACGCGAAACGTGCTACACGCTAGACTCTTGATAGTCGTTACATGCTGATTTTATCGGTTGTCGAACGGCCGAATCGACGATTTCGTTCGCATCGAGGACCATCACCGTGGCGCCTATCGTGTAATGCCCCCGTAATTGCGAACAACGGATGTGTCGTTATTAACAGCGACACTCCCTTAATCGCTTTCAAATTAATTAATTACTCGCTCGGATAATTGCCGAGAACCTTTTATTGCGCCACAAAATAAAAATCCTGATCTCGGGGTTCCAAATTCCGCGACGTGAATTATCGACTTGATCTTTTTTTCTGTCGCCAACTTGCGTTTAATTTAATGTAATTACAACCCGGCCATAAATTTCAGAATGCTAAGATAGTAAATCTGTTGAGACGTTAATGTTTAGGAGAGAATTCTCACTTCTGCTTTAGATGAATGGCGGTTCGCATTCAAGCGCACACCAATAAATTGAACACTTTCATTGTATATTCTCATATTATCGGTTTGAGGAATATTTGTGGTTTACATAAGCTATTTCAAACAGAACTGTATGTATAAGTTGTCACCGAAGTCATTAAACTTTGTGACTGTGCTCTCACTCAATACACGTCAAGAGACATTAATTACAGAATATATTACTTATATTATACAAACCGTGACTAAATTAACTAATGTAGAGAGATTAGAGAGAGTGAGAGAACAAGAAGGACAAAAATATTATTAAAAAAATATATATTCCGTAAATAAAAACACTAGTCGCCTGAAATATGTGAATTTTTTAAATAAAATTACATATACATGATTAACATTAGATTGATGTTAATACTAACATAGTATTAATATAAAAGACAAATTTAATCCACAATATGTTGATAACCTGATGAGCGTTCTTTATAATTGCACTATCCGTTTTCCCAAAATAAATAGATAAACACTGTTAAATTCAATGTCAAATTATGCCCCTTTAATCTGAAAATTATTTTTAATTATTTCTTTAAACCGCCACTTTTATTCAATGTGTCGTTAATTTAAATAAAAAATAAAGCTAAACAATTTAATTCAAGAAAATATTGTAAATTTTTTAAATTGAAATTTATAGGTTACTATTTACTGAATTGATTGAGTTACATTTTGAATTTTGATACACATAGGAGTTAAAAACAATAAAATGTTACCGTTTTAATATTAAATCTTATTTTATGAAATGTTATTTTTTTAACTTAAGGGATTAGGTTACCATTACTTTTGTACATATATCTAACAGTGATATATAATCGCGTTCTAGCATCGACAGCGTGATATTAAGTGAGTGCCATTCTCCATCGAAATCTTTCTGAAAACAACGGAAGGGAAGACGATTATTGGGGATGCTCGGTGACGTGCCGCGGAGGTACCTCTCTAAGATGCGTATCTGAGGTTCGGTTGAAGTGGTTCTGAGACTTCCATTAACAATGAGGGTAGAGAGTTTGGCAGATAGGGCGTTTGAATTCCGAAGGGTGACAAAGGCGAACGAGAGAGAAACTGTCTCTCGTTGTTGCTTTCGATAATTTGGGAGTCTAATGTTTCGCCCCCTCGGCATTCGGGAGAGACGTTTTGGGGATCCGGTTGGGGACAAGGGAGAAGAAAGGCTGAAACAAGGCGAGAAGATGTGTAAGGGGAGCGAGAGAGAAAACAAATTGACACCTGCACGCGAGAATGGAATCTCGGGGCTACGACCGGAACGAAAGCACCGCCGGAGGCGATGGTGAGACGATTGAATAATGCAGACGAGAAGTGAGGAATTTGCTTAAAAGTCCGATCATCCAGTCTGCATTCTCCAATTGTTCTTTGCTGCCCACGGGAAAAAAAGTCTGCCGACAATATTATCAGCGAATATTGCGATTAGCTCAAAATATTAAAGAGTAATAATAATTCTAATATTTTAAGCAAGTGTTACAATGACGTCCCACAGAACACAAACTAACAGTAACAATTACAGCTATGTTTATAATTTCCTGAATGTACTATTGTGTTTACAATGTATGTTATATTACACTCATACTGTTGAATGGGAAATTATAACATTTGTATATATAATGTTACTGTTTAGTTTAAGTACTGCGAGATGTGTAATTCACAACGTTGTCGAATTTGAATGCGCGATAAAGCGGACTGAGAGAATGGTATGCCGTTTAATAATTTTTTTTATTTAAAATTTAAATATTGAGGTAACTCGATTGTATTCACAGTATATGATTTATAGAAACGTAAAGACAATCTTGATATTTTATAATCATATTAATGAAAATTATATGACATTCTATTAGGATTTAATAAAAGATAATTCACTACGATTTGTATAGAAATATAAAGAGGCATGACCGAATTTATAATACTTATAATTATTGCAGAGAAATTTCCTCCTCCATTGTATTATACATTATCATACATAAATACATATATCAAGAAACTTTATGAATCTTCTTTTTATAACTGACGCCGACTAGTTACATCAATCGTTACTGTTTCAGAACTTACTTCTTAGTTGTTGATTTTCTCATTTGTGAAATGTAGATAGATTCTCGCAGTGAATAAATCTTGCTTAAGTATCTATGCTATTCTTTGAAAGAACAAGTTACTATCTCTACAGTTTATTGTGCAAGTAGAGATTCATTAGCGCCGCCGTAGTATATTACGCTGATACCACGAAACATCTCATTTCGAGATATGGTACTTTTACTCAGATCCGAAGTAGAATTCCACGAGATTTATTTCGACGGGTTTGCTGCTTATCCCACTTGAGACATCAGTCTTTCTAAGCCTATTACGCGGCCCTTTTAATACCAATCGTTATTTTTATTTTTTTTTTTGGCTGTGACCGTCTCGTGAATCGTCGGCGTTAACATATAAACGACGAAATCCGATGACGGCTCGATATATCATAATTTGCCGCCATAAACATTTCGTTTCGAAAATAGCTTTCGGATGATGCACGCGCGCGAATCGGTTTATCTCGAGAACGTATCCACATTTGGAGAACGACTTTGGCTGCTGCACATACGACATAATATAACGACTACGATTTAAACCGCTGTCACGTGACGATATTTCGTTTTGTAAATCCTTTCACTTATTGCATCCGCAGATCGATTCTCTCAAATGCACGCGAATCAATTATTTAATGTACGAGCTATATTAAACCATGACCATCGAAAAATCTTGAACTATAGAGAAGCTTTATTGTACTAAAATAGTCAATTTTAATCTTTATTATTCAACTAACTTTTTATCTCTTTTTAGTTCTATGAATTAGAGAAAGATGAAGAATAAGTTGAACCAAGATTAATGTCTACATTGGTGGAAATGGGAATTAATAAACTGTAACATATATACTGCTCACAGAAAAAACAGTTATATTATATATATATTAAGTATCTAAAAATTTAACTATATAAAAATTTAGAAATATGTGGGTGGTTATCGGGAACAATAATAAACTCACGGATGAATAAAATCTTGCCCGACAACCTTTATTAGTATAATATAACGAGGTTATATGAGTCCTGCTTGTCAGGATAGCTAAACTAGCGATACTAACTAACTTAGTGTAGGCTAAACAGCGACTGGCGACCGCCGTGACGCTCGCAAGGATCGCGCGGTGTTAGCGCGGTGGGGTCAATGCCCTTTTGCCCAATCAGGCACTATCTGGTGAACCCCGATAGACAATCCTCGCGACTTCGGAAATCCGCGTGTCGGTTACTTCTGCTACGGAAATTTCATGTGCGTGAAGTTAGCACCGCCATTTTGAAAAAAAAATAAAATAAAATTTGTGCTGAATTGTGCTAGATTTGTGCTACATTGTGCCGCAAAGATTTCAGCCGTTCTTTCATAACACCAAAAGTTATGACTAAAAATAGTTTTTCCCTCCGTGTTCGGTTTTTTGCCCATAAATCGGGTTTGTAGTGCTTCCATGTGATCGATACAGTATATCTGAGTTGTGCTATCGTAGCACAACTCAGCACAACCATTATATTCGCCGGTACAGCGATATTAAGGATACTTTACTCTTGAGCGCGACCCTTCGCGCAATGCTTTTTTGTTCAAAATTCGAGTTTGTAGTGCATAACTTTTGGTGTTACGAAAGAACGGGTGGAAATCTTTGCGGCACAATGTAGCACAAATCTAGCACAATTCAGCACAAATTTTATTTCATTTTTTTTTCAAAATGGCGGTGCTAACTTCATGCACATGAAATTTCCGGTAGCGACAAGCTCGCGCAAGAAGCCTCTCGAACGTTCTTCTTAGAACGATAATTAACTTACATACTAATAACTAAAATATGCCTACAAACAATTATGTTAAACCATCAAAATATAATTATGTAAGATGCTCAATCATTTTGACAATACTTCGAAAAGTTTCTAACTAACTTGAACAATCAGTATATAATCATTTGATGGTCCAACAAAATTATTTTTAAATCTGTTTCTGTACCTAAATTTTTAGATTTTTTCAAAATTATTTTTTCTGTTCTCCCTTACTTCAAAAGTGGCACAACTCAAAAAGTATAATTTTCAAGTTATTATTGCATGAATGAGTTAAATAAACACGCTATATATAACAATCATCGAAAGTAAACTGACTTAACTAAGAGAAAAATAATTAAAACACAACTTGAAAAGGACGAAAAAGATTTTTAAACCCTTAAGTGCCACATGATAGAAACATCACATTTTTGGACATGACATTCCCAACGCAATTCAATTACTCATATCTTTCATAAAACTAAATAAATAGTAAACAATTTCTTTTCTAATCAAAACAAACATTAAAGAATATGATGATACTAAATAAATAAATGTATTTTTTATATAATCAATGGAAAAAAATCATTGAAAAAACATTGGAAAAAAAAATCCGAATATGTTACAAATAAAGAGCGATGTGAAACAAAAATAACAAGAATAACATTTGATCATGTTAAGAATATTCTTTTTATCAATACTTATTTGATTAGTTAATATTTTTTCTTTAAAGTTGAAAAAAAAATTTTTTTTTTAAGAAACTTAATATTTTGAATTGTGTATAATTTTTTAAATAAGAGAATAATATATATATCTTACGTATGTATGTTTTTTTGTAACGTATAAAGCATATAATACCGGCGAAAATTTTTTATTATAAAATAGAGAACTTAATTAATTAGTGTAATTATTTTGTAACTTAATAATATAATTATACTGTTGTATAATAAAAAATTGATTAGCGTACCGCATTTATTCGAAAAAGTACTCTGCTGCTAAAAATTCCGAAAAACCCGTAGGTAAAACTTCTCAATTTATACCAAGAATAAGTCAAACTTTGAGCCCGCTAAATTGTCTCGGCTTTAAAGACGCGTCAAATGAGAGTACGTGCTTAAACGCTCTCGCTCAGGCATAGCAACGTCACGGGCGACCGTCATACATCGTCATCGCGCAAGAGACGCAACGAGCTCGATGCACTCCAACACCTCCTGTAAAATGATGGGCACGAAAGGCGTCGAGGCATTCATTATGCGATGCTCTTGCATACGCGCGTATGAGCGAGTTTATACGCGCGGCCTTGTTTGCGTTGCGCTCAGGGCGAGGGAAATTAAGAGAGACTGGGTCGCAGGTACGCGCGAGGATTACGGGGGTGGAAAACGGTGGAGCAGCACATCGCGTAGCCGGAGAGTTTACGGCTGTTTACGGTTGTTTCCGGGGCTGTTTACGTAGCGTCCGAAATTGAGAAAATCAAGAGGCTCCGTCAGCAGAGCTGTAGAAACGCGCGCCGAGAAAACTGTAGGAGTGCGAGTGGTGCTCGATGAAAGGTGACCGACATCGAGGAGTGTACCTTAAGAAAATCAAGTGCGCCAAACCGAAATCCGTGAATATCTCGTTGAGTCCTTAAGGGAGAACGAGAAAAGCGTACCCTTTTACCGTGGATTCTGCGAGTATTGACGGTAGAAACGTGGTAGAATATTGACTTCATCAGCTGCATAAATCAAATACCATTGGAAAATGATTAGAGGAGCAAATGAACGGCTCAAAGAAACATACTTGAAGAAATCTACGTAGAAAAAAGTTCAATAACTCGGACACGGAAATTAATAATGAAAATCTATATTTAGAGAAAGTTTTATCAAAATATCTGTAAAATCTTAAAGTATAAAATATTATTTTTATTTTAAAGTATATATTGGACTCTCGATAAACAAACAATCAAAAATATAAATATTAAAGGGCAAGTGAGAGTAAAAAATGTCTACACGCGGTTGACGATGCGTTAATATGGAGATGTTTAATAATCCAAAAAATATACAATATATGTAATTAAAATTACAATCTCGTACGTTTCGACTAAATTCCAGTCATCTTCAGCAAAATTAATTATTTTTATTTTATATATTACGTAAAAATACACAGGCACTATTTTTAATGTTTCCCGACAGATCTAAGCAAAAATAAATTTTTATTTTTATTTTAAAAGATTTTCTGCGTGTAATTTTTTTATTTTCTTCCATTATACTGAATAACGTGATATACATTCGAGAATATAAAACATATTGTACTATACCGATTTACTTTTAAACCATTTTTAGATTTTGTATGAATTTTAACAAAACGTTGAATAATAGATATATTTACAGTGATTTGGTTTTATCTGAACAATTTTTCCTTCAACATAAAATCTATGAATGAGCTATCTTTCATTTGATATAAAGCTAGATTAACTGGATTCGCGAAACGTAAGTACACAATGTATACACGTAAGTTATCGAAGGTAAATTGAAATTAAATTTTGAATAGAGATACAGAAAAAATGAGCACGTTAAAAATGAGACATCGAAATCGAAACAACTGCTGGAAGAAAACGATACTGCGCTGCAGTTGGAAAAAAAAATCAAGACGCGAAAACGGTACATTTCGTGGATTATCGAGACGATAATGGATGAAGCGTCGATAGAGAAGGCGAAACGTGGAAACGAAGGGTTGGCACCGGGGGAGTATAAAGACAGAAGGGTGCTTCTCGAAGGGCGTTCGCGGGGTTGCCTAGCTCGACGATAGAGTTTGAATAATGCAGACTTGCACAACGCTGCTTAAAAGTGATCGGTCCACCTCCCTCCCTCCCCTCCCTCTTCCATCCACCCCCCTTTATCGTCTCTTCTCACCGATCCCTTTAGAATCTCACTCTCGGTTCGTCTAAGAGTACGAACTAAGATTGATTTTGGATTGGATGGGAATTGGGAATAGTGAGCCTGTTACTCTCTGGCAGCCTCTCCTCTCCTCCTTTCTTTACCTTTCGCTCCCTCTCGTTCTTCTCCTTCGTCGTGGCGGTCTGATTTCCCTCGCTTTTTCCTATTTCTTCTCGACGTACCTATGTATACACGTGCATTTACATAGTCGGGCGTAATATGTTTTTGTAACTGGAAAAGGCATTGAAGATGCGCTGTATTTACAGTTCCAGTTGAGATTTATTATCTTATTATATACAGAAAAAGAGAGACAGGGAAAATATGGAAGAGTCAGATATTAGCCTTTGAGTTTAAAACGACACAATTACTAATAACATAGAGCTTCTATTGCGTGATGATTTAGTTGACGATCTCGCTTTGTATAATTTACAATTTTATTTAATATTTGTTGCATATATCATTTATTACTTTCGCATCGCATTTTCGTACTTCTCACGTTGCATTTAAGAATTGTACAATGGATATTAACATTTTCATCGTCGCATTCATTTCGCATTCGCGGCTATCGCTCGCTTTCACGCTCAATTTACATATTTCGCTGCGTCTGTAATCACCGCCGGCACCGATGGAATTATGGAAAGGACGTCCTTTGTGGACGTGACCGTATATAAAAGCCTGGTCTCTGGGCGAGATTTATCCTGCCGACGATCAACCCTCCCAGGAGAGTATAAAAGTGCCAAATTAGAGTGGTACAGCGACTGGGCCAGTGCCGTGCCTATATAGGGCACGACGAAAGCCCGCATTGCGGAATGAGAGATCGCCTATCGGGGCTATCACTGGCTCCCCTACCCTTCGCGATGCCAATTTGCGGGAGATCGCAATTCCCGATGATGCGAGAACATGCGAATCAGAAATGATCATTTAAATTCTCATTTTAATTTAGTCCTCATAGAATTTTCATTACGTCCTACGATTACGTCGAATAATTGACACATCGTTTAACTGATATGTATATTATGTCCTTGATTATTATTCTCTCATCTTCGCCTTTTGAAAAAGTTCTACCAGCGAGTAGAAGAGCAGCGGAAGTTCAGTTTACAACAAAAATATCTCAAACAACCCATAGTATATTTATCAGACTACGGTATATACTCTGAAGATTTGCTGTTCCATGATTATTTTAAATCAAGTGCATTCCATCTTCTGCGCATTTATTATTAGTGCTGTGTTACTTAAGATTGTATTGCATTACTGAAATACGTCTTTCTTTAATTTCAGAAAAATAATCTTTTCCTTGCAGTATACCTAGAAACTTGTACAAAAATAGATGCTTTGAGATAAAATGTATTGCAAAAGTATCGTTGAGAACTCCACTGAAATTTTTAAAATATTAACGTTCACCGATGTTTACTATCAGCGAAACTAGAATGGCAGCGAATAAATATATGTATTGATATATCGTTGTATCACTGTAACCAACGATGACACTCGAGAGTCTGCATCTGCAGCGGCGCCGCGCCGGTCGGAACACCGCATTGCAGACGCCCCCTTTCGAGACAACGCCGGTATCGGCATTGCCGTTTTCCATTTATACAGATATTATTTATGCTTGTGTGAAATTTGCAAAATTTTACAAACTTCTTATAAAATTTATTATTATATTTCAAATCTTTAATTACTCCGCAAGCCTCTACTCTCATTTTAAATCTTTACATGCTATATTTTTCTTGTCATTTACTTCTGTTTATTATTGTATCTTTTATTATTTTGTCGACGATATATAATTACTAATTGTACTGACACTAAATACTTGGCTGCATAAAAGTAAAACTAATTTTTAAACGATCTCGCTTGTGATAATGTAGTTTTTTTTTTTTATAAGAAGGAATAGCGCACGAGAGTGATAGCCGCGACTTGATCGTAGGAGCGTAACTATTTGATTAAAGATGAAAATTGCCGTATCCGTGAATCGACGGCGCGGCGGAGATAAATGGAATGACGGACGGTGGTCTGTATTTTGAAAGTGATTCGTGCAGCGCTACACCGGAGCAGCTCCCGCGAGATCGATGCGTCAATAATTTCCTACGATCGTAGCTCGTTTGACTCACCGACATTATTCATCGTGCGGAATTTCGAATAAAACAACCGACTGTGGAATCACGTTAAAAGCTTTCTGGCTTTTTTCGCCAAAACGATCCCACGTTCCTCCTGGCTGCTGTCCGTATGTCTATTCTTTTGTTTCTTTCTCTCTCTTCCTCTTTCTTTCCTTATCGCCATTCTACCCTTTTGCCTTCCATCCACTCTTTCGCTCTTATCCATCACTTTAGTCTTCTGTAGTCCAGCATTTTCTCCGTTGAAAAGCGCGAGCATGAGCGCAACGAAAGGGATAGTGAAAGAAGAGCAAACGGATGAAACAGAAAGAAGCACCGTGGTAGTAAATTTCACCGCAGTTCATGAAGAGTGCCGGCAACCGTTAACGGTAACACATCGAAATGCTCTCTCGTTCTTTCCGTACAGTGCAACAAGAGCCAACAGGACGTAGATGGGCGAAGGGAAGGACTAGAACTCTCGGGATAAAAAGGATTAATTACTCCCTTCATCGTTATCCCCTTTTCAGGGGGAAAAAGCCGATACAACGGCTCATTATCAGAGACTTTAGCTAAAGAACGAGCACAAATCGAGACAAGATCGATCGAAAGAAATATTGTCGCTCATATCGCACGCTATTTCGAGAGGGAATACATACGTTAACAATCCACATTTGATATAGTCTTCTATAAATTTTTACCTCGCACACGACATTTCGCATATACGGACGTTAACTGCCTCGAATGTGGAAAAAATATGAGAAATGTGAATTAGATACAATACATTTACATGTTTTAATACAGCCGTTCGTTCGTTACAATATTATTTAATATGCTCTAACTTAATTTACTTCAAAAATATGGAATTATATTTATTTTTAGTATATATAATTTAAATATTTATAAATGATTGTACACTTATTACATTTCTAAGTATATATTGACACAAGAAATCTCCTTGAAAGTGATAGAGAAATTCCTGTAACATGATTGTATCATGTATTGATACAATCTAGTCTCTCTCTCTCTCTTCCCATTAAGCTTTCACGTTTTGTCTCTATAATTTCTCAGCGACCGAAATTAGCGCACGCGCAGTCGATTGCTTATAAAACTCCAGGACATGAATTCATCACGATGCGCCCTGAGCTATCACGTAGCGAAAGTGAATTTTTGAAATCTGGTTCAGACAAAACGGCAAAAACGTGCCGAGAATCCCGACAACCGTTTTGCTGTTGCTGGTCAAATTCTTACCATGTTTATTCGCGAATTTACTGGCCAAGATGAGCCGATCGATGCGCATAGGCGTCACGGCGTCTGAAGCACGTTTTACGTTGCAGAGAGCCATTACAGACGCCGATTACTGCTAGTAGTCGGCTCGGATGACACATTTACGAGCGGAATAAAAGTCTGACAATAGGAGACAGAGGGTTGTAATGGGGAGCAATGGCACAGTGCGTTGGCAGACAAGTCAAGTCTGCGGAATAATGTCTCTTGGACAAAACGTCATTACAAAGAAAAATCGTTTTAAATGCGCATTGAGATAATCGAGATCATGAAAATGGATGTACTAATAACTAAGATAATTGATGTACGTTTTTTTTTTTTAGATGAATAACAGTAAGCTCTCTTAATGGACGTAGAGCGTGTCCAATACGCGAAATGATTTTTTTCATAATGCTTTTGAGGCTTTCACGGGTATTGTCTTAAAGATACCAGAAGTTTGCGGGTGATATCGCCGTGTTTTTCTCCATTGTTAATGGCAACGTTTCGTGAACCTTGTCGTTTACTTTACCAAAGGAGGAGAAGCGCACTGATACTGATTTTTTTCATAATTAAAAATTTGATATCAGTTATTTAATTTAGCTTTTGTCTTTTTCTCTATATTTATATTATCGATATACGATAATCACAGGGTCTAATCTTTACCTTTTGTATTTCAGAATACTAGTTGGGGAGAATTGTCATCATGGTCAAAGTGGTCAACATGTACAAGGTAAGAGATTAATTATAAATTTTTGACGTAATGAAAGTTATTAAGGCATATCATAAAATTAATTAAAGAAATGAAAATAATTTGTGTTTACGTCGTAAATGTGAATTGTTTTATTTTCTTTAATTAATTGTAATTTTATTTTGAATTTTTGACATATTCAAATATTAATTTAACATAATGTGATTATATTATTTAAATATTTTGTGTTAAAAATTAGTATTTAATATTTTTTATTTTTTAAATTATTACAAATTTTTTAACTGCATAAGAAAATGGTTCTCATTTGAGAACCTCATCCTATTCAATATTTTCTTCGTGGTAACATGTTTCGTAATAATTATGCATATACGAAACAAAAGTTCTTATTTCTCGATGAAGAAATTGTATTCCAAAATAAACTCTACAACACAGAGAATGGCACATCCGGCGCACACATATTGTTTGGTAGTCGTGCGACAAAAGGGGCGATCTTGACGGTGGCCTCGACTTCTCCGCATGCAAGGCATGATCCAATCCTTGCGATTTCTCATCGCCTGTTTCGTGCGGTTCTAATATTGAGTCCTACCGGTAACACAGCCGGAATGTTGAACGTCCCGGAACTCATTTTGGTGGCTACCACCGGCAATAAGTTTGTTCTCGACTCACCCTGCTCGTTTTTCAGTTATACAGAGGTGGCCAGAACTAGGAGACGTAGCAATTTATGGCACTTACAACTTGCGAACTGCACTTGGGTCGAGAAAGCTTATTGTGTGATCTACTGCACTCTACTTATTGATGTTTCTACCATCTGCACGTGCCTTCGTGCTTTGGTCTCTATTACAATTTCCGCCAAATCTCGCCAAATTGATAAGATGTTTATTAATAATAATTATATATGTTGCAACTAATGAGTACGTTGCGATGAGTTTGTTCATTATTGTAAATGATATGTAAAGACGCGTATTTTTTTACGGAGAATATTCATGCATCATGTCTTTTCGAACGTCATACATTATGATACAAAATCAACGTTTCAGTTACGATCGAATTAAAGAATCTAATAAGAAAAAAATATGAATAACTCACAAAAATCTTGACTTTAGTCAAAATATTTAACGTTGTTTGAGTAGACGGCTTGTCCGCAGATCACAAATAATAATATCCCCCATAGTGAATAAAAGTTGCACGTCATTATGATATTGCTATGATATATATAGATTAAGATAATAACATATATTGTTACTACAACCTCTTCATAATTTCGCAGTAACATTACAATTAATCCGCGTTTAATGTGATGTTCATATGATCTTTTTATAGGAGTACTGCCATAAGAGCTGTACCTATGTCATAATATCGTCTTTACGTAATTCAATTATTGCTGCAAAATTAATAGGATTGAGTAACAGGCTTATTGTGTCTCGTGCATATTACGTATTTAAGGACAATTTAAAAATGAACTCATCCGCAATATTATTTACGTAATTACAAAGCTTCGTAATTGGGATTAATCTGTACGCATAATGTATGCTACGTATTATTATTCCAATTAACTAATTGTTTGTGCGTCGGTTATTGTTCAAAGCAGATAATTACTATCCGTGTAGAATAATGCAATCGATACCGACTTCTCTAAAATTGGAACCAAGTCGTAATCAATTCAATCGAATCCATTTAATATATGACGATGGATACCATAAAAAGTCAGCTAATGCAATGTCCGTTTCAACGCACAAGCAAAAGATTTCTATACATACGTATATGTATAGCTAAAAATCGAAAGAGAGAGCGCGAGAATAGATATAACTAGAACATAGTAAATTACTTTGTAAATATTGATATTATTTGTGTATTGCTATATTAAGGCTTCTTAAAGTTAGTATGCTCATTTCTCCATATGTGATTAGCTTCATTTTCCTTTATTTTTCAAATCATGTCGTTTCTAAAAATTTCTCGACACTTAATGCTTTTTTTATCATTCATAGTTCTATTTGAAGCTTTTGGATAATCCTTCGTTACTTACAAGAAAAATATCTAAAGAAGATAATTTTTATCTAAAGAAGAATACCCGTGCATCACGTTTTCTCGATCTTCGTACGTTATGGTGAAAAATGACGTTTTATCGCAATCGACTTAAAGATCTAATAAGAAAAAAATATGAATAACTCATAAAAATCTTGGCTTTAGTTAAAATAATTAATGTTGTTAGACGGCTTATATTGTAGAGACGGCTTATCTGCAGATCATAATCGGTAAGAACATTTCGTGTCATAAATGATATTTTCATTTAAATATGCGAATGTATTTTGCACTCTCTTGAGTAAAGGAGCCAACTTATACTTGTTGAGGTAACGCAATTTCCAGCGAATAAAGATCGCTCATGAAATTAGCGTGAAGTAGTAAATTGAATTAACTAACTGCGTCGCGCAACGACACGCGGTGGTGAAATGCAATTAAACTCTTGACGATTTCAGCGCGCCTTGATTATGAAAAGTTCGTTGAATAAGCACGTCTCGGAAAGACATCTGGCCGAGATACATTCGAAAAAAGTCATTATACTTAATTTCTTGATAAATTTCTCTTTTCTTTTTTAGGACGTGCGATGGCGGAATCTCACGACAACAACGTCGATGCAGACGTAATAGACCGTGCAAGGGGAAGGTCTGGACTACCAGATATAAAATCTGCAATCTGGAGGTGAGTATTATCACGTTTAATTTACCTGAGTATTCATCTTGTCGTGTAAAGTGTGTCGTGGTTAGTTGTTACACATGGAATAGGTCGTTACACTTATTGTCAATATATTTTTGGAATAGCATTGTAAAATGAATAAATAAAGAAAGTAATTAAATATAACACGATTACTAAAAAAAGAAAAACAGTTTTAAGCATGCTCAATCGATGTTTTTAACATGTTTGAAACATGTTTTTTTTATAATACTGTTTAAACACATTTGAAGGATTAAAAATATTTTTTATGTTTATTTTTATTAATTTTTATTAAAATAATAGAAGATAAAAAATTTGATACATTTATATTTATGCTCATATAATACGATATTCATGATGTGTTTAAATACACATACTTCCATTGTTTGATAGTTTAATATATTTGATAATAATTAATATATTTAAAAAATACACACAATTGTTACAACCTCTGCTCCATATGTGCGGATGATTATATTACAATATAATCACCTTTTGTTATTTTTATTAATCTGAGTTAAATAAATTACAATGTTAAATGAAAACATAATTGATATAGATTTAGACAGCTATTAATAAAGTTTGCGGTATTTATTCAATTTATACTGATTGTGTAACTACTTTCTGTAGTCTCTCCGATCGCGCGAAAGACAAATTCTTCGCAGTTTCGTTGTATCTTTTCTTATATACAAATCTGGACTAAATATGCTTTAAAATAAAAAATTAACAATTAGTTTATACATAAAATGCTAAATTAACAAAATACCTTCAAATAAAGCTGATTAATTATATTTTAAAAATAAGTTGTTTTGCCATATAAAAATAAAATTTTTAACTACAAACGAGAGCAAGCAAAAGAAGAAAATAATGATAAAATCTTTTATTTAGTGCAATTACGAATGCGTAGAAATAGTAGAAGATTGACAAGTAATGCTAACAACGAGATTAATCATAACTTTCTCAAAACAGGAATTGTCAAAGGTGTCCGCTAATTTTCTAAATAAATAAAAAATTCTCGATTCATTGCGATGTAAAATAAATATAGCAGAAATGTGTTAGGAGAATAGCGTTTCGCTTTATACGTATTAATGTATTCAAAGCGAATGTTATCAAGCTATGATGTGGTAAACCGTTATTGATTTTCCGTTATGCAAATGTGGATGTATCTTAGATCTATCTAGCCTTTTATTTAGGGATTCCTTTATGTGCACGTTGAAGTGCACGCCCAGCTTTATCTAAAATTCAAAATAACACGTTTACGCAGTGAAACATTGACATAATCGCGTGTGTTCGTTCGAATGTATATACATATGGACACGTACAATTTATAGCTTGAGCCGTTTTCGCGTATTAATTGCATTCAATCGTGTTACGTTTAACAGTGACATCGCTATTTTATGCTCATTACGAGTGATTACTGAAAATACCGTGGAGAGGCGATGCATAACTGCGATGATGAGCAATAATGCAAACGGATCGTGCCACAATTACGCAAATTAAATGACATTTATTGTCGCAAATCGTTCTTAAATATTTCAGTCCACCCCGAACATCCGTCGGCGTCAATGTTGTACCAACCGAGATGTAAATTGGATACATGATGAATTCGATATTGGTGCATAACAGCCGGCAGCGCTTCTCGTGTGTACAAGCATCGTTCTACATCGCGGCTAAAACCAATACGCACGCTCTGCAGTTATCCGGGGTAGCTCCCTCGATGTTACGGCAGATGCAGGTGACCCGACCTATATTCGTATCTGGGGCAAGTTTCGGAGAGAATGTGGCTGTACGTATTAAACAGCTCCACTTCGACGTGGTTTCGCTCGATCGATATTCACCCTAAGTCGATTTTCTTCGCTATTCTCAACTCCATTTAACTTGAACGAATTATAAAGAGGAGCGTGCTTAGAAGAATCGATATTAGTCACGAAAATCGGCTAACCTAAATCGCAAGGTTTAACGACCTATCGTTATTAATTCGCGAGGAAGCAATTATGCTCATAATCAGGTAACCATATTCGCGTGTCTGTTAATAGCCTTGTTTTATCGTATTTAGTAGTTCCGTATATTTTCACGTGCGCATCGTTCGTTTCTGTGTTATTTTTATCGTTTAATATTTCTCATTGAAAAATGTGTCTGTTCCGCGTACGCATATTTTTACGCACATTATTTTTAATTCAGAGTAATTTGCTTCTTTATTTGGACTTCAATTGATATAGTTACGAATAAGGAAGAGGAAAGATCTTCACTGCCCTTAGGGCAGAGGGGCAGATTTTGATCTAAAAAGCCATTTTCAAGATTAAACATGATTTTTTAAAGGAAAACTATTAAACATTTAAGAGTTTAAGTACGCATATACGTTTATTCATGTTCGAACTATATGTATAAATTTTCAAAAGTTTCTAAACTAAATATTCTCAAAGTTGTAAACTGTTATGCGCGCATCTTTTGTTATAAAATTATATAGTGAATCACTTATTTTATACAACACTTGTAAAAGTAATGAAAATTAATCCGAAAAGCAATTTTTCGTACCCAGTAACAGATTGCAAAATTATCACGTGTATTAAAGGTAAAGCATATTGAGCTTTTAGACGTTTTCAAAAATTTATACCTCTAATTTAAGTAGGAATAAATATGTATTCAAAATTTCAATTAAATTTCTATATTCAATAGCTTTTTTATAATAAAAAAAATATATACAATTTACCTGAAAATCGCTTTGTCGACCAGAATGATCCCTTAATCTATTTAATCCTAGACGAGATGACGAGTGCCTTTCGTATTGCTCGAAATTCCGAATAAATCAAACGTCGTTCGTGGCTGACATCAAAATCGATCAGAGATAGCACCGGCTTCATTCCATGTGTGACCATGACGTGATGGTACGGCGACGTTTCTTCCTGCGAGTCGTTTCGCGATACTGCTGCTCCATGTATTAGTTTTCGCATCACATATCAATCAATTGCTGGAACAACGGTTCAATAATACTCATATACAGATATACTATATGCATATACTAAAATGATTTTCAATGGAGTTTTTTTTCTGTAGCATAAAGGAAATCAAAATATAAATTAGAATCCAATCGATTTACTGTGCTGAAATAAATCGCGCCAAAAACCGTGCTCGCGCAGTTCCGTGCCATTAAACAAAATCGCTCTGTGTATTAAAGTTCCAGATTCATCAGAGAACGATTAGCGACGCCACTTTTCAGACCGATTAACACGCTTGTCGCATTAACGCGACGACGACGCTCGACCCAAATTGACGTCGTTAACCGACTCGCTCAGCACAACGACGTGAATCTCTCTCTCTCTCTCTCTCTCTCTCTCTCTCTCTCTCTCTCTCTCTCTCTCTCTCTCTCTCTCTCTCTCGACGAGAGAGAGAGAGAGAGATCGCGTATCCCAAGTTTCCGTAAAATCGTAAAAGTGCAAAGCACCATCGGCCCCGGATGGAGAACGCCTTTGTCGCCGGACGGCTGCACGACCGACGCGACGCGACGCAATGTGACATTCCGCCCGCGGGGCGACGTTCGTATCTCACTTGGCTCATGCACGAGAAAATGCACTCGCCTATCCTTCGTACATGCGTATACATACACGATGCAACGAAGGTATCGGTGGTCGTCCACAAAGCCGCGTCGATCTTGTCGAGATGCCCTGCCATCACCCCCCGTCTTTCCCCATCGAGCGTTCTCACCTTCCTGCGGCTTACTCCGTCCGCATACGTAACGCGTAATATCTTTTCACTTAACCGGACCGAAACGTTTTGTTGTCCCTCGCCGACGGCGACGAGACTGCACTCGCGGCAGACATACATTTCCGGACAATGCAAATGTGAAGATAACTATGTATCGCTATTACAGTGTTCTAAGGCTGTGTTATATTATCGTATATTCAGTCCAATACAAACGTGTGCAGTCGCTCATTCTTCTTGTCGTTTTATAATGACGTGCCAGTTGAAATGAGCTCATTTCGGTTTTTCCATGTATTTTATATATCAGATAAGCAGTTTTAATTAACTGTAAATATAGATCAAGTGAAATATGTATTAATGTATTGTACAGTATTGCAAGATAAATGTGTTACAAAGTAGTACAAATATCATATAGAAAATTAACGTAAAAATTTGATATGAGTGATATGATTTGGAAGCAAATTGTAGAAGTATATTTCTTCATTAAAATTGACATTTTTTTATGTTAAATTAACATATACTATACATTTTATTCATTTATCTTAGAATTTACATTTTAAACCTATTTATTTCTATGTCGTTGTTTTCATTCACTTATAAATAGTGTTATTTTAATATTAAGAAATTTTTTAATATTAAAATTTAACAAAATATTTAAATAATACAATCACATTATATGAAATTAACACTCGGTTAAGTATTCAACGCAAAAATTTCAACAAGAACCATTTTAACACAAAATGTTTTTACTGTGTATAACTCGCCTTATTATAAACATAATTGGACTTTTCAAATACCATACATACGTTATGTTAGCTTTGATTATAATAATTGATTTTATCATAAAATATTATCATACCCACATAGCGATGACTATAATTATGCAGAAATTTATGGCCGCGGTACGCAATATTATCATGCGCATATATGCATATATCGTGTAATGATAAATATATCATGCGATATACTGCAAGACAAACTTGTTGACAAATTTGCATCTCCGGCTTTGCACAGGTATAAGAGCAGCTACGAAAGTGACGAAGGACGAGAAGAAAAACGCAAGTCCCAGCTTCGTCAGGTATTCCGTTCATACGATGAACGTTAGCGGCAGTAGTAGGTTTGAGCAGATATTTCGCGAAATATTCTTCGCTTGCTGCATTAATCTTTCAGGATTATCCCTACGAAATGTGATAGCCTCGTAATTTTCTTACACCGGCCCCTCTGAATTTCTTGCATATGCAGCAATAACGAAGCATTTGCGAACTCTACACGTTTGCGTTTACATTTTTTATTATAATAAATGTAATAATATATTTTTATTCTGTGTATATTTTTTTATTAATATATATGTTTTTTTTCTATTTTATTGACGGCACAAAGTAAAGTAGAAAAATTTTTAAGAATATTTCCTTGAATTTTTTTAAACGTGCAAGAATCATTTAATTATCTTGTGTTTCATGTATCAATAGTCTTCCTTGCCGAACACTCATAGGTGAAATTTATGTTACGGAAATGAGATTTTTCCCGACATGTTCCTAAAATTTGTCGCATTTTTTCCTTCGTCAAAATGACGTGGATTTTGTTCCCATCCGTGAGGCATCTCTCATTCAGGCTGATGGACAATTTTCCGTGAGCCATAAGTGCTGCCTCGCTTCTGTGCTTTTTATGATGTCATATCCAATCGACATCCATGATTGGTCAATAGCGTGACCTCCTGTATAAATGACCGTCCCGTGATCCTGACAATTCTGATATTATTGGTGCCTTGCAGCTATTGCTATCGAAAAAGATTTGATTTATTATTACCAGTGTGGCAATTTTCCACTGCAAAAACAAGGAAACCCGTACTTATAGACAAACGAAGAAACGTTTACTAGAAGAACATTTATAGAACTCAGACGGTTTGATGTTATATTATATTATATAAACCGTTTCCTTTTCATAGGATGTTAAAAAAGGACCAATTTTTATTCAAAAAGATGTAAGTAAAAGAAATAGTTTTTTTTTGTAAAACTTTATTTTGTTAGATAGGATAAAATTATTAGAATTTATAGTATTTGGGAAACATCCTGAAATTTGTGCGAGAATATTGAAATTTAAATGAATACATCATGCTTGTACTCAATTTTCAAAGTGTTTTTCAAACGTTACAAACTTTTATATATTTAGGAGGTTACAATTTACATAAAAACACTATTTCTTTTAATAAACAAAAATTAATGAGCAATAAAAGGATCATGCAGAAATCATTGCGTAGATTCAATAATAATTGTTATTTTATTTTAGTTCTTAATTGTTTAAACATCAAGTGACCGCACATTTTGGCTTTGTATTTGAGCCATTACATAAACGAATCATTAAATTATTTCATTGTTTCATGTAGTTTAGCTGCGTTTGTAAATCTGGGAAAAGGAAGATGTTAGTTTGGGCTTTTTTTCTGCCGAAAATTAAAAAAATTTCGAAATGTACAAATTATACATCATATTACACGGCTATTCAATTGAAGTCGAGTAGTGTATCGCTTATTTTGGGGAAATCATCGGTTTATTATAAGCAAGAAACCAGCACTCGAAAATTTTTTCATCATTATTAGTTATCTCAACAGTTGCAATGGGTGCTTTTCAATTGCTTAATATGATGGATAATAAAATGGAATATAAGATGAAACAACCAGTTCTAAATGATTAAAAATAAATGTAAAAATAAAATGTATCACTACCACTTGACGCCCAAAGTTGTAAAGTCTATAAAGAATATATTTTTCGTAGAAATGTTAATTTTGCTGTTTTTAACAGAATTATTTTTCTTTCAATTTAAAAAACGTTTTTATCATTCAAGAAACCTGTCACATATGCATAACCTTTAATGGATTTTTATTGGAAGTATAAACGAAATTCCGTTATGGAAATAATCGGGATAAACACAGTTACGTTATCAATCCCCCGTGTATTTCAAACTTTTATCATGATTACGTATACACGACCACGCGACGATCGCGAGTAGTCATATTTGCATTACCAGCGCAATTTCAGATGTATTCGGTGATTTATCGTCGATAGATGGTAAAGTGGAACTTTTAAATCGATCGTTCGCAGGTCATGATTGTGACCCACTAGACGATTGGAGAAAATTGATAGGTTTCGTCACGGAACAAGTCCCTTCCGAGGGATCTTGGCAAAGTAATCGAAGGTTACCACGGCCAAATATTAATTGCTCGACTCAGAGGCTTTTGCTTAACGGTCGGTCCTCGGGGAAAGGTCGGGGACAATAATTTAGGGACAGAATGTTGTAAATTTCAGGTTGAAGTCTAACTAGGAAGGAATTTACGTCCGCGGAATACCTTTCCTTCGCCTCAGCTCTTACTCCCATTTTTCGCCGCTTCTTTCATTTTCTCTCTGCGTATAGCAATAAAAAACCGCCAAGCGAGAGCGCATACAAATGTGGATTTAAAGATTCAGTGCTTCGTAAAGAGCGTTACGCAATTATTCTGTTCGTATTCGGTACTTCTCTTTGCGCGTATTTATAAAATGTAATTTTTTGTTCGTGCAATATAATTGCTATCGGTTCGCAGTTTTTGGTAAGGTTTATTTAATTTCGTAAAGCGAAGGCTATGAATTTATATTACACGTTAACTATTCTCTCTCTCTCTCTCTCTCTCTCTTGTGTGCCGTTAAACAAAAATTAAACCGTTTCTTCTATTCGCATTTAATAGCGTACGGAGGAACAACAAGAAATATTGTAATAAGAATGTTTAAAAAATCTTTGATTTTAATATTTATAAACTTTTATTTATATTAATGTGTTATATTAATAATAAAACTTATTAAAAACTACATTGTAAATATAATAATTGAAGTTATGGATATGATGGTGTTTCTTGAAAAACTAAATAAAATTACGATATAAATTTATATATTGTCTCTGTAAAATATGTTTATTTTTTTCTTTTTATTACAAATATATTTAAAACATATTAATTTAATCGGTAACTCGTACACAGACACACACACATTAAAACAGTTGTTTTGACAACAAACAAACGCATTATATGTATACAGTGATTCATAGTCTTAGTATATATAATATTTTAAATTCGGTAGTAATTCTTTTCTGGTGAGCACAAAATGTGGAAACTACAGAATTTAATTTAATTTCAAACGTGAATAAATATATGGCTTGAGCATAAAAATGTGTAGCATTGCTAAATGTATCGTCATTTGCGCATGAATATTAGGACAGTACAAACGATATATATTGACTATTTTTATTACTAATTACAGTGAAACTTTTTTTTAATATTCTGATACTCTAAGAAATGGTATAACAAAAACGGAAAAAAATACTAATTAAATCGTAACTAATACGATTTAATTAATTTTACATATGTATAATTGAAATAATAGCATACACACGGCTGAAAAAAAAATTAATAGAAATACATTTTTGAGAGAAAAATATATTTATACAGTTTTTTTATTTGAAATTTTAAGAATTGCAATTAATAGTTGATAAAAACTAAAATCTTCAAATATTTTGTAAAATTACGTTAAATCTGAAAATATACTTTTTCAGAAATAATTACAAATTTCTTTGTTGGTATCTTTCCAATCAACGCTTGAATTTATATTTATTGCTATGGTTTGATTTTAGAGTAAATCTTAAAGATTGAAAATTAATTTTTTTATTTTTATTTATTTTCATTCAGACTGATTCAATTTTCACTCTTTTAAATGAAATTCTACTCTAAGTAATTTAGAAAAGGTATGCAAAGGATTGCAATTTCTATAACATGTTTATGAAACAGATACTTCAAATTCAATCAATTAAGAATGAAGATTAACTTTATCTTTAATATATTATATGAGACAGTCGTATTAAAATAACCACATAAACAAATATTTAAATAATAATAATTGAAAGTCGATCAATATGAATAATACATGTGAAATTGGTCTTATTTTGTCAAAACGGACCTTAAAATATTTAATAATATTTTGCGTAAATATGTATTAGTTTGTGCAAATGGCGGGCCAATTATTTGTCGATCTTGAAACACAGTCTTGAATTGAAACTAGATTAGTAAATAGTCAATAATATTAAACAAGAAGAAGGAAGCACGAAGCAAAGCCAATAATATTTCGGCACGCGATTAGGGGAACTACATCACACATAATTTTAATAAGCATTTGTGATCCAGCTTTGACCGTTATTGGCTTTGCTTCGTGCTTCCTTCTTCTTGTTTATTATTGTTTATCAATTGTACGGTCTTAAAAAGATTCTAGTATTTTTGTCAATAATATATTACAAATTAAAATAATATGCAACAATGATGCTATTAAAAGCATCTTGAACTATTACAAACAATTTGTAAAAATATTTGAAATAATAATTTTGAAATATTTTACTCGATGATATTAATGATCAAAGGAATTTTGTTGATATTGTTAATTATGCAGAGTGCATTGTTGTATAATGTCATAAACGATTATTTTTATTTTGAAGAGCATTATACGATATTATAAATTATATTTCCGCAACTCGTTTCTTAAGCTTTACCATTTCGAAAATGTGAAAGAGTTTTGATATTTTTATTAGGTATAATAAAAGTAGGGATCTCTCTCTCTCTCTCTCTCTCTCTCTCTCTCTCTCTCTCTCTCTCTCTCTCTCCTGAAAGGGAAATAGGGAATACTCGTGAAAGATAATCAGACTCGCTTTGTTCGTAGCATTTATGCGGATATATATACATATACGCAGAGGAAAATGAAGCAATATTATTTTCAGTAAAATATTCTGAAAAGCGGCACAGCCGTAAGTTTTATAATGGAAGTTTCTGTGTTACATCTTCCAACATCCACTGCATAGAAATTGTATTTCGATGAACATACCTAGTAAAATTAAACAGCGCACAAAAGTCTCTGTCCCAGAAGAAATCGTGTACAGAAGAATACGTCTCGCGGATTCTCTATATTGGTACAATTCTTACATATATTATATAAATATACCGACGTGCTTATAAATATTATTAAACATAATACAAGGGTTGTGTGTGTGTGTGCGCGCGTGCGCGTGCGTGTGAGTAATGTTAAATTCAAAAATTGAGTTATAAAGTTAAAAAGTTAATTAATTTTAGTTTATAAATATACCAAATTTAACTTTTTAATTACCTTTTTAAATTAATTTTTCATTTATTTACTTTTATTATGGGTTAACTTGTATTTTAACTAACAAGTTAAACCAAGCCTGTTAACTTTTTAAACTTTAAAAAAGTTGACTTGAAATAAAATGAATATTAACTTTTAACTTTTCATTTGCTCTTTTTTATTAACTTAACTTGAATTCAATTAATATCATTATTGATTAGGTTTTCTCTTAACTAAGTTAAATTTTCAAGGCCGTTAACTTTAACTTAGGTTTTAAAAAATTAACTTACCCAACTCTGATTAAATATGATAACGCACTTTCAGTGTATTATCTTTCAATATTGCACTAAATGAATGATTTTGCTGGAGTAAAACTTTACTACTAGGTACAGATCTGAAAATAATTTTGCTGTACCATCGAAATACAAATAATTATGTAAAATATATTCAAGCATGGTAAGCAACACTGCAAAAAGTTTTTCTAACAATCAGCTTGAACGTTCTACATAATTATTTTAATAGTTTGACAAAGTTATTTTTAGATCTGTATTTAGCTAAATTTTTAGGTATTTCAGTAATATTGTTTTATTTTGTGTGAGAAATGTTAAATTACAACTGACAATCCATATGCAATGACGACAGTTCGCGGTTCGGGGTAAAAAGAAAAATGAATAAATCATGAAAATCAAAACTTGATTTACTCGCGTAGATGAGCGATCGTGTCCGAACCAGATTCGCAACGGTTAATACACGTCCGCTTGCATGCACATATTCGAGTAATACAGTTGATAAAACCGCGTAGCGCGCGTCATACGAAAATGATATCATTGTAACTTTTATTAGAATCACCGTAATCGTAACTTTACAGGGATATTAATGTCGCATTTGGCGCCGAGTCACGTCGCGCGTTGGCTACTCGTTACGCGAGATTTTTGCGGAAACGAGAAACTGGATTAACGCGTAATGCGTTACAACTACATTTGTAATGTATCCCGGAAACGATGCGTACTTGCTTTTAGTCTTCCTTCCGATTCGGAGGCACGCTTTGAATTTACGATAATCCTTCACACATTGAAAGTATATACAGAAATAATGGAAACATATTTTTATAAATTATTTTTATAAAAATATTAATTTTTATGTACTAACAAGAGGAAGAAGAAACGCGCATTTGCAATGTAGTTTGATGATGCTTGTGCTTGTATTAAGACAATCCTAAATTTTAACTTTAAACATTCTTCAAAAATAAACAATACTTTAATATACTTAATATTAAATGTCAGTTTTGTAGCCAAAAAATTATTTTAAGGGATAAAATCTCTTATTAATATGTGTAAATCAGTTTTCAACTTTTTTCTTTTTATCTCAAAAACTATTTAAAATATTAAAAAGTATTACTTTATATACAAACGTTTTATAATAAAATATGACGATGACTTCAAGATAAGATTTTTGTATTTATAATATTAATTTCTAAACTAAGGAGTATTAGAAGCTAGAATTTTGGATTTTTTAAATAAGAGAGAGAGAGAGATAGAGGCAGAGAAAAGAACTTTATATTACGCGAATTAAAACGCTGTTCTACAGAAACGATATTATTATTTTTTTCAAGTAAGTTAATTTCGTTTAAATTTATCTAGATTGCCGAGAAAATTCAATATACTTATAATTAAAGAAAAAACTTTTAGAAATTTCTCGATCTAAGATTTATGTGTGATATAAGATATCAAATGGCATATATGTATAAAGCATGTGCGAAGTTTGCTTGCGCTAAGAAAATCCATATAAATCAAGTTAGCAGATGAGCAATCACGTTGAGAAATATCTTGATCGTTTGCGGGGGTATTTGCTTATGCAGTCGGCACCGTCGCAACTTTTATTAGACGCTGTCTGTAACTACAGTTTTACAAGGCTATTAATATCGCGTTTAATGCGAGCAAGCCAATGATGAATCCTGTTACGGCGTCGCGGAGATAAATAATGGAACTTCCTTACGAAACTAAATACGCTGGACTCGTGCATAATGCATTACTTGCAATTCCACGATGCGCAAGTAATTGCGGACGACAGGAGTTAGGTGAATTATTATTCTCGAGACAGTGGCTGCCACTGGAAACTATTGACGACAGCACTGAAAATGTTTATAGCGACAATTAATCGGCGAATTATTAATTTATATCGATTCGCGTAAACATAAATCATGAATTATATCTTATAGATAGACTAAAATAAAAGTTCGATAGCTGATGTAACTACGAGAACTAAAAATATTGAATTATGTTCCAATTCTTTTATTGGGACTAACAGTAAGATGTCTTTTATCTTCCTCTTGTATTTAACAAACTTTTTAAACACACGTATCATATCTTTTCTAATTTCCTTTTAACGCAGACACTTTTTTAATCAGTTAATTTCTTGATTTTTATTTTCTTTTGATTCTTTAATAGCAGTAGTTATGACAAATATTGTAAAAGAATACGACGACAAATAATCACTGTGTAAATTAAAACGTTTACGATCGTAATTAAGTTGTCGCAAACTTAAAACGGCTTTTGAGATGATAGTCACCTTTTCGACTCGTTATCGATATTGAACCGGTTAAATTGTCGCGCAATGCCGTTCTCCAAACATTGAAGCCATCGTTAGTTAGTTCCGTGTTTGCCGCGTTTTATTTATCGAAACTCAAAAGTTGAACGATACACAGTCGACGGTTGGATTGAATTACATGTGACTGACATGTCCCAGTGGCACGACAATTCTGACACTCACCGGTCACTGCAGTTTGTGATACATGCATCGCTGCGACAAGCATATGGCACGGCCAAATGGTTCCCTTTTAGGGTCACAGCATGTAATTCACTATACGCGGTTGCGTGACCTGACAATTCGGGGAAAAACAACGGTTGCACGGCGCGATCTCCAGATAATTAACAAATTAACAAATTGTTTCGTTTGCTCTAGTGGATATCCACTTCCGCAAAAACCTTGTTCGAATCGGTGCGTTGCACCACTCTGGATTCATATTTTATTGAGTTACGTAACAGTTACGCGAGATTTCTAAAATGTGTTACTTGACCCTCTACCTTTTTTTTTTTTACACGCAAAGAACACTCTTGCTAAAAAATATCCACAAATTTAACTAAATACAGATCTGGAAATAATTTTATTTGACTATCAAAATAATGTTGCAAATTTTTTTTATATTCTAGCAATCAACTTGAATGCCTTATAATTATTTTTATAGTCCAACACAATTTTTCTGTGTATAGGTATATTGTATCATAAGTAGAGTAGTAATATTATTAAATTATTATTTGGATCTTAATTTAAACAAATTTTGTTTTGGAAGCTAAAAACGCCTAACATAATAAGTTATGTTAACAGTAACCGACAATTCGCCAAGCGATGATGGTTCAAGTCAGCACTATAAAATTAATTTAGGATTCGATTTCATGAGTAACGTAAGAAGCTTCGTCCACTTTTAATAAAGATATTCCTGAGTAGAAAATGGCGAGAAGCCCGCACGAGAAGTCCTTGCCTCTTCAGGATATAATAATTGGTCTGAGAGCTACTTCGATATTGAGAAGTCAGCCTTATTCAGTTTAACTTTCGTGTCGAACAAAATTCTATTAATCTAAAATCAGTAAAGAATTAATTGCATTTGACAGGCTTTCTAGCGCAGTTTTTCTTTCGCAATAATTGTAATAATACATTATTTGAATTTAACACAATTAATTATAACATTTGAATTTGCTAAGTAAAGATAATCTTAATTTTAATCTCTTTAATCAGTTTAAGTTAATTCTTTATCTTTAATTGTTAATTATTCTTCTCTAAATTTTCTTATAATTAATTATTAATTAATATACACACCTGTTACTGCTGAGCATAAAGACGGTTATTTATAAACTAAGCTGTAGCTATTTAGTGTAGTAAGACAATTTCAGTGAATCTTATATTTGAGAGAATACAAATGTTTGAATTAATAATTAAATTTCACTCGTTTTTTGCAATGCAAAGTATAAAGAAAAACGATCTAAATCGAGCGGTAATAAGATTTTTTAATTCATAAATTTTTAGTTTATAATATTACTAAGAAACAAAATTAAAATATATAAAATATATAAAAGTATAAAAATAATCGAACGTTTCGGAACTCGCAGGTCCTTCTTCATCGATTCATAAAGATGTTTCGATATCAACGAGATAAACGCATAATCTTACGGTCAAAGCGACATGGTGTGGTATTGTGCTGCTGGTATGACAATTTGTTTGAAAGAGAAATGATTCTCCTTTTTTGTGTGAATGTGGAAATTGTGTAAAATGTATGAAAACAGGAGAATCATTTCTCTTTCAAACAAATTGTCATACCAGCACAATACCACACTATGTCGCTTTGACCGTAAGATTATGCGTTTATCTCGTTGACATCAAAACATCTTTATGAATCGCTGAAGAAGGACCTGTGAGTTCCGAAACGTTCGACATTTTTATACTTTTATATATTTTATATTTTTATTTTATGTTTCTTAGTAATATATAAACTATTAATTA
This sequence comes from Cyphomyrmex costatus, assembly GCF_001594065.2. Taxonomy (NCBI): domain Eukaryota; kingdom Metazoa; phylum Arthropoda; class Insecta; order Hymenoptera; family Formicidae; genus Cyphomyrmex; species Cyphomyrmex costatus. Next base: position 85,646 of record NW_017274991.1, on the reverse strand, counting down.
AAAAAATCTTATCTACTGCTCGATTTAGACCGTTTTTCTTTATACTTTAAATTAATTAATAATTGATACTCCAAATGGGACGAATTCAAATTAAAAGGATTAAATATCAAATTAAACAAAAATATATCGTTTAATTCTTAATCTCAATCCTTTTCCTCTCCACATAAAATAATCCCAAACTAAATCCAGACAAAATTTATTGTCTAATCACTAAATCTTCCCAAATTAACAATATTACTAATCACAAACTATTTTCAATTGGATTTGAAAATACCATAATTATATGTAAAGATATTAAAAGGCGCAATCCGTACTGCATTAAATATAAAATTCTAAATCTTTTTAATTAATTCTATTGCATAAACACATCCAAATTATGTGTGTGAATAAGGTAGTTAAATATATCGATCCACAAAAAGGACATTTCAATTTGAAGAATTTTAGTTTACAACACTACTTAAATTTTCAGATACTTTAGCAAAATCGTTCTTTCCGTAATTATTTAAAGAAAAAAAATTACAAATTATATAATAACAAGCTCCAAGTTAAAAAGTTGTCGTACATTGTGCATTGAAGCAAATTGCATGCATTTTCACTATCAATCAATTTGTGAAGCTTGACGTATTCTTTCACGTTAAATAAATATTAACCTGGGAATAGTCACCTGGGGTGATTTTTACACTCCAGTAGCGAAAAAACAAAGCTTAATCTAAGTAATTTTGATATAAATATTTATGAAATAATTATAAATTTTGCATTTTGAAATAACACACAAAATGAATATCTAAATAATATTAGAATTCAAAGTAATAGACTGGAATAGAATTGTTAGATGTAGTTTCTATATAGCTATAGTTAAGTATTAAAGACGAACGATAAATTCTGATATAGATAGAGGGCTATTTATTTACTGTCTCATTAGCGTGAACGATGTTTTAAAATATCAAGATCGAGTTTGCACAATTAGAAGCGATGCGAATCTTATGCTGCGTACAAGGTGACTCGGGGCCGTGTCTCAAAGGAATTACTTCTAGGTACAACCTGAAAAACACACGTAGGAAACGAACCTCGTCATCCTGGGTAAATTTCCTTCCGACGCTAATTTCGCTCTTTCAGTGCACGTCCAGATATCCCTGCCAACCGCGGGTAAAAAAATGCGCAATGCAAAGATGAGTTATAGTAGGGTCTGAAGAAAGTACGTCAGTACCGGGGCCAGTTACGAATTACGCCGGAGGAAGCTAGCTCCGATTGCGACGGGGGTCGGGAAGAATCACAGCGAATAAAATGAGCGACAAAAGAGAACACAACACCATTAGTATAACGAAACGGGGATGCGTGCGCTGAATTCAGATTCCAGTCTTCTCCGACTGTCGTCCTCCTTCCATCGTTTACCTCCGCGTTGGCGGTCTCTCCGTCCGGTCTTTTCTTTGGTTTTCCTCAGCGCGCTCTGTTAACACTCGTAATAGCATGGTGTGTATTTCACCGAGGTTGTACCCTACTAGGTTTTACCAGCGACGAAAACAGAGGAAATTCATTTGCGGATACGGGACGAAAATTTCGCCGCGCCGTCGCCACCGAGATAACGCGGCTAGAGGTTTCTCGCCTGGTCGATAAGACGGCCGTGCCAAGCGATTAAAATTAATTTAGGTTTTGGGATTCCAACGGACGAAAGGAGACTAATGAAGCCCAAGTTGAGCCGGATTCTGCCATTCATTAAAATAAATATTTCCACAAACGTGTGAACACTTGTAGACAAATGAATATAAATAAAGTAAAATATAAGGGAGTCTAGGTTTTTTTTTTTATTAAAAGAATTATGTTTGGAAATATTTCTCACGTATAGAAACAGTGAATTTTGATATTTTAATTAGAACCTTCAATATTAGAAATATATATTATAAATAAATAATATTGAGTTATAAACAGTATATATACATAATTAAATAATTAAATCAATAAATTAAATTTCTTAAACATTTTCCAATATGGTATTATTAGAGAACTAAATTCAGCTTAAAATACTACATGAATCGATATAGATAATTAAATTTTTTATAAATTAAATCATACGGTAGGTAATAATCTTATCTTAAATATTTTATCATCCATAAAGAATTAAATATATTAATGAATGCGCCAACGAAGACAACGCATCTATAAATTGAAAATGATGATGATTTAGCAAATAAATGGCTAAAGTCGTTGATTAAAATGAAGTCTACGTTTGAACTAAAATGCTCGTTAGCTGTTAATTGGGTTATAGAAGCTTCTCTAGAATTTCGGATGCAAATCTGCTTTATTCCGTTTGATTTTAATTGGGAATGTATAATTATAATCTAAAATTATAATTTGCAAGAATGTTTGAATTCCGCAGATGCATTAATAAATTAAAGGTAAATTTTATAAAATTACAAGTATACATCGTTATTAGGGCTTAAATCGATAATAAATGTTAATAAAATAATGTATGTGTATATGTAAATTAATATATATAGTTAATATATATAGTTAAATTAATATAACTAGTATATATTTATATATATATATATATATAAAGTTAAGACTAGATCTTTAGAAACATTCAATTGATTGAATCAATTGAATTTAACGTTAGCCAATTAGCGAAGTGTAGAAAGTATTATATAAATCTTGAGAATATATTTTTTTATCTCAATTAAGAATACAGACACATCTTATTTAAGTACATTGTTTTAAATTCTTCTCGTAATATACATCTGAGTAGATTGTACACTCAATTTAGATTTGCATAAAACATTACCTTTCTAGTACTTTTTAGTGTAAAGTGATATATAAATATTTTTTTCTTTTTTCTAATACAAATTTAGCAAACATTTAATTTTCTAACCTATCACAATAAATTAAAGCGAAGTTTCTTTGTATTTCACTGAAAGTAATGGTTTAAAATTTTGTGGATAAAAAAGTATTTCAAAATCTCCATTGTAGTCTACTACAATTAAAAATTGAATTCAATTATTTGCATTTAATAGTCTTTCGTATAATAATATAGTGTGCGCGCGCGAAATAAATTTTGAAAGGCTGTTATGTAACGCATAACCATATCGTATATTAGACAAATATCTCTGACTAGAATGTGCACGTTTGTAATCCCCGTGTGTATTTGTTCGAAACCTGAATACTAACATAAAAACAGTCGCAAATCTCTTGCAAAAACAAAAATAAATTCGTGTGACTTATAACTCCGAGTTTTTGAAACACTTTAATGCGTAACACCGAACAAGTTTCACATTTTTTTTTAATTGAGAAAAATCACACGCGTGGTAGCCCAGAAAATTTTGCGAGTCTCTCGGCGTGTAAAATGATATAAATGCTTCCGTAATTCGTGATAATTCATTTACCATGCTTAATATACGTCACGTTTCAGTATTAATATGCGAGTAATTTATTCGCAAATCATTTCATAGTGACAATATTTACCGGCTGTATTGTGATAACGCGGGACGAACTTGCAGCTGGTTCGACAGTTAATAATAAACTGCGATAAACATATTGATCCGCGCAACCAGTTACAATAAACGACGTGATCGTATCAACATTCCATTTACAACTCGCCGATCATTTTATTAAGCCAATTAGCGCACATTTTGTCACTTCTATCGTTGATCAATGATCATTTTTGATAATAACAAAGTATTTTTACATCGTTATTACACATCAGATTGCTTATCTCGTTAATTAAAATTTGCAATAAAAACGCCTCTAAATTGTTACTATTGTAATTATGAACTTTGTTTTATAATGATAATGATAATGAATAAAAATGAAAAAATGTTTTTGTTGGACATATATTTTATGAATAGGAGATCATTGTTGATAAAGCGAATTAATACACATTTAAATTAACAGAATTGGAATAATGGTCCAAAGCCGAAACTGTCGAGAAAAATCCGGGACATGTATTTGTAATTGATGGATTGGGACTGTATTCGTTGCTTAAGTAAATAAAACTAATGGATGCGAACCATTCAAACGGAGCCGATCAGTCATGTTGTCTTGCATTTTCTGTTTTATAAAAAAAAATTCTAGGCTCGCATATCGCAACGCGCGCGAAATATATGAGCGCGAGCAAGACAGACTGGAATATTTACAGATAACAACATTTATATACGCTAACGATAAAAGGGCGGAACTGCATTCTGCGCAAGAGAAAGACAATAAAAGTGTGTAGCGTCCGGACTGTTGTGGATATTCCAGGTCGTCGCGTAGTTGCACTCAACCTCGATATACGTATAGAACAAAATCATTGCTAAATCCGTTGCGGGTCTGTGTTCCAGCCAGTGTATATTGTTACGTTAAGGTAGAACGAAAATACAAGGCAAAGAATGTGAAAGGACGCATGTGAAAGATTTGCATGTCTGAAGTTTAAGATATTATCATTGAATGGAAACGAAATATCTTTTTTTGCCTTAAAACATGTTTCGATTTTCTGGAGAGAGACAGAAAAAAAGGTGAGAAATGGAGAGAAAGAGAGAAAAAGAAAATTCGAATATACATATCACGTACTATTGTATGTTGCACCCCCGTAAGAAGAGTGACAAAGATGAAATTTTTCGAATTCCATATTATGTGCGGGTTGTGTTCCAAATACATCGACTTTTAAAGGAAATATCATGCAAGTTGAATTAAAATATAAAATAGAGAAAAGAATAACAAAAATGTCATGAATTAAAGTATAAGGACAGTTTTTATTAGAGATTTAATACATAACTATAACAAAATTAATATCTATATATTAGGTACCTACTTCTCTAGACTTGAAATAAACAATTTGTGCTTAACTTAACTTTCTTTGTTTTTAGTATTATCGTAAATAACTCATTTTAAAATACACACGTAATTTTCTTTCTTCCTTCTTGAATAATTTTGTATGTTTGACTTAATTCAGGATTCACTTTTCTTACGAAAGTGCGAAACGGTGCAGCGACGCGTTTTTCTTCTCTTTTACATATTTTATATATTTTATAAAATATCAAAACTAATTCTTCCCTAAGGCTCCAACGATTTGATTCCTATTTAATATATCACTTTCTCCTCGGCCAAATTTAAACTTGCTGATAGTAGTCGAGAATCAATTAAGCTGTCAGAGTAGTGCATACAGTTTCAGATATTGAAGCAACGCTAACTTTGTACTAATTCGATGACCACATAGTATGCGCGCTTCACTCTACATTTGCTTTAAGAACGATCTCGTCAACATTATCATGCAATAACAAATTGCAATTTTAATTTTTATGTAGGTCTGAAAAAAAGTGTAGACTATTCTAATTTTTATAGAGATGTGAAAAGTATTTAAAATGGTTGTCTTTAAAGTTAAGAATTAATAACATAAATTGAATTAGAGATATACATATACATACATTTATATGTATATATATATATTATATATATAAAATATATAATAGAAAAACGTTAGTAGAAAAGAGAAAAATTATTATAATAAATCACATTTTTTAAATAATTACAATTTAAGAAAGAAACTGCTTTCCTTCTCTCTTTTTTTATTTTTTTTTTTTAGATGCGACATGAATTATATTTAAGATATCTTTCGTGTTGTCCTTATTCCACAGATGGGGTGTATAAGGTAGAACTATTTCGTCAATTTCAACATTAAACTGATATGAAAATTTACAAAAAGATATTTTACATACTCAATCACATTTTAAACATAATTGATTTATTAATGGACATAATGTAACTGTAGACATAAAAATGAATATACAACAGGAAAAACATAAATATCTAAATTGATCCAATATGTACGCGTTATTTAAAATAATGAAGCTATTCCGTCCGTTAAGAAGGATCATAAAAAACGAATAATACAAAAACAGAATTCAATTATCAGAGGTAGTTCTTGCATTACCATTCTCAAATGAATATTTAATATAATTTTTATTGTGGAATTTATTACATGCAAAAGTTATGACTTAAATAATATAAAAATTTCACTGAGATGAATTACCATGGAAATGACTATACCTTTAATCACAAAAGCTTTAACCACAACAGAAAACAAAGTCTTTATGTAGTGACGTGCCTGCAACTAAGTTATTCAAACATAACTGCTTCTTAAAAACGTAAACACGATCTACAAATAGTATCAAATATGCATTGTTAAAAAAAAAATATAAACGTTATCTCTCTCTCTCTCTTTATAGACAATCCATGAACGAAAAACTCCACGGTGCTTAATACGTTGATTGCAAATGTGATATATTTTTAATTTATTTATCAACATTTATACAATATAAAGATGCTGATAAACTATAGCAAGTTTTTTCCATGTTATGTTATTACGATATTTAAATCGTTACAAATAACATTTGTTTGTGTATTCATTAAAATTTAATAGAACATTTACAGTAATAAATTAATTAAATCAAAACTATTTATGTGTGTATATAATTTGTAGATATTTAATATTAATGTAACAATAATAATTTCGCTACAAATGTGAAATTGCTTCGAAGTCGGCACATCCGAAATGGAAAACATTTGTTGTTGAAACTACACAATAATTGGAATCACGAATTAAACTATACTAACAATAAAATTGGGTACGATCCATTTAGGGTGTGGTTGAGTTATCGCTACGAATGCTTCGAAACATTTAATTGACTAATGGAAAGAAAGAATTTTACTAATTGGCCAATCAAAAAATGTTTCGAAGCGTAGCGACAATTCGACTGCATCCTTGATACAAGATTTTTTCGAAAATTGACTGAATAATTCCCAAATAACAGCTTGATCTCGAACATATTATTAATCAAGCGGATATATCATCATGTGCCCCAGCTACAAACTCTGACGACTTTGCTTGTCCGTAATATAATTTATAACTGTCTGTCTACTATTGTAGACCAGCACTGTGAAGTCGATAACAGCGTGTTACAGAGACGCGAGATTTGTGATGGTTGTTACAATTAGCTCTATCATGCTCTACTGTCAGATTCGTGCTCAGGAAATTTTAGACGTGCTTGACACGGAGACAGATATTATTAGAAATAAATAATTTGATAGTGGCCAAAGAGCAGAACGCTATCTCGTATCCAAAAATTTTATACGACATTGTGTTATTTAATAACTAAAATGCAGAAAAACGCAGATTGATGTCAAGTTTGCATCATTCATGGGATAGACTCAAAGTCTACCTAAATTTAAAAAGTTTACCAAATTTAATCTCAATTTAATCAAATTTATTCTAATCTAATCACCAAAATTAAGAATAGTAATCAATTTATGATTACGTTTCAATTCCGATAAGTCAAATTGTTGCGCAGTTTATAGGATCGAAAAATGTATTTGTAAATTTGCATATGAACATTATCAACCTGTGACCGGAAAGTAGGATTTTTTCTCTTATTTAAAATAAAAAGTGTTTCCTGAAAGAGAGTATTAATATAATTAATAAACTTTTAAAAGGAGACTGCAGGATTGAGCTTTCTTGTTCTGTATAACGTGTTAATTTTGTCACTAAAAGCGCATATAACGAATGATAATTGCGGAAGTACATTCCGTTGTCCACGTGTAGTTTCCGATAGGGAAGAACCGTGCATATGTACAATACACGTGTGCACGTAACGGATACACACTGAAGGATCATATGCCGTCAGTGGATAATAACAATCTATGCACAGAACTGGGTCAAATTCGACGCTCGGATCGGCTAGACTAATTAGCGTACCCATGTAATGCATTATAAATTCGGATTGTAAATTACAGCGCGTGCATAGATTAAACTACGTAGGCTTGTCTTTTGATTAGGTACAGTGGCATACGAGATACGATAGAGATAAACGTAAGTGTCGGTCTTTGCGTAGAAACCTGAAACTATCTCTGGTTTAGATGAAATAAGATATTTAGCAAACCGTATGCCTGTTAGTTTGCTGTGAAATGTTTTATTATTTAAGAATCCTGTTCATTTACCACTACTATCTCAGATTGTGACGTCAGAAGCGAGAAACTACGTAAGAAAAAAGTTCTTGCAAAGTATATTTTTGGAGAATACAAAATATATTTTGGAGCTATGTTTTAATGTTAAACAACACATTTGATGAAAAATATAACAAAAACTCTCCTTTTGCTTCATTAATTAATAACCATACATCTCAATGTTGTCTAGGATTTGCAATTCTCAATGACATTGCATAGCTTGACGTATATTAGCATTCCTCGATCTCGCTTTAAATAGAAGATTAAAATTTTTATTTTTAAAAACAGCATTTAACACTTTTCAGAAAACTAATATATTTTTTTAAAGTAATATTTAAGAAATTAAATTTTTTATTGATTATTATAATTTGCTAACGTATTTTTGATAAAATATTGTATATAACATTCTATTTTTATCATGTAATTTATAAAAATATTATATCTTCAGGAGTAAAAAACGAGAAACATACATATCATAAATCTTTGCACTTTTTACAATGATTTTTTATTGAACTTAGTTTCGAAGAACACAAGTCTAATCCCAGGGAGATACAAGATAATACCCCCAGCTTTATTCATGCGTGAGAGCGCGGAAGTAGTGTGAAAGCGAAAAGGTCGCTAACTGTGGCAAAATTTGATGCACTTTTAGTCGGTAGTCGGTATCAACAAAGGGAAGTTACATTCCGCTGCTGGTAATCGCATTTACGGCCGATAAACGCGTGTCAGTGCACTGTGTGCGTTATATAACGATTGCGTAACGAAAGGCTATCTGATGCTTGCACCTGACGAAGAGGGCTATGCGAAATCAGGGCAAATTTGACGAAACCGTGATTACGACGCGGTTAGTGCCAGAGTTACACATCGTCACGTTGCAACATCTATATACCACGGTAATCCCTAAATCTACCGAGCGAGCGATATCGCTAACGAAGCTGCGATTCAATATCGCACATGAGAAATAGTGTTCGTTGAATTCGTTATGAAAATAATGAAATAAATATATGTTTTCATGTCGAGCATTTTAATTGATGATGCAAAAGTTTTATAATATCTAAATCTTTCTCTCTGTTTTAAAAGAGCTGCTTTTTCTAATATGATTCTTTTGATAGATGACAAAAAGAGAATATTTAAAATAAGATAGAAAATATATATAATTTGTTCGATTATAATTATATAGTTAATATAATATTGAAAGATAAAATTGTATTATATAAAATGTATCTATTGTTTAATTTATATAGATAGCCATAACAAAGTATATTAACAAATAAATATATATAATTTTCTTATAGATATATAGGTCAAGATTGTATGATCATTTAGCAGTAAAAAAGTAAAGAAGAGAAAAATCTTGAACAGAATCAGATATTACATTCGGCGAAACTACGACGCGACTCAAAATGGGGTTGGATGTGTTTGCACTGCGGTAGCTGAATAAAACCAGGAATAGGATCGAGTAAAATTTAGGTTCTGTGGAATTAAAACAGTGGAAATCTCTGCGCGCATTCGAAGAACTGCCAACTCGTATGCGACCGGTGATTCCAGTTGTCTAAAAGATCTGTTACTCGGATTATCACAATTGTTTCATTATGCAATTTAAGGAGAAAAAAGTATATCACTAAGCTTTTTTATTAGAGTTTAGGACTGCGAGTGTTGAAATATGTATTATTTATACATCGACACTGTTTTTATCGAATTTGATAAAATAAGATAGATTTTTACTTGAGATTTGTACTGGAAACAGAGAATATAAAATCTCTTTATAAATAGAGGATACTAAATTATTTATATTTCGTGATTAATGTGATAGGACGGATATTTTTAATTAAAAATATTCGGAAGTACAATGTCCTAGAATAAATAATTAACTATAAAGATATCGTTTGACTTAATCTAGAATGAATTATTTGAGAACATTCCATTCGAGTATCGTATCCGTATTCGGAGGTACCACTTGGTACGTAATATTGGAAACGCAAAAGGACGAAACATTTGATTCTGATCAATATTGCAGTCTCATTCTATGAAATTACATGATGCTATAAACATGTTTCCTCTTTAACCGATCCATTCTGTTTTAAATTCCTGTTTTTATACTTTCAGGTCACAAAAACGATAATGCATATCGCAAATATTATTGCAGCATCAAATCAATATGTATATGATATACGTTTAAAAGATGCATTGTATAATTATTACATACTGCGCTACCGTATTAAATTTTAAGTGAATATAGCAATGAGAAACAAATCGGGAATTGCGTAGTTTTGACGAATGATCTCAACTGATTAAAACTTTGTTATCAAATGTGCATCTATAAATATACATATTACTATTAATTTAATTAAATAAAAATATATATTCAGAAAGAATATATTTAAAATAAATTTTTTTTAATTATGTTACATATCTCTTTCAAGATTTTTATCCCACAAATAATCATGACTTATTGTTAATTATTTTAAGTGATTGATTATTTCTTGTTTGAATTTGTTTTAAATTTTCTTTTATGATTTAAATTTGGTAACAAATATTAAGGCTTCTGTGTTTACTCACTACTATTTCAAACGTCAAAATATTTGTAACGTCAAAAAGTATACAACGAAAATTCTTGCAAAATAAATTGAAAAGTTTCTGCTTAAATACAATTTGTAACAATTTTTACTGCGTGTTTTCTCTCTTTCAACGTCACATTCGGAGATAATAATGACGAATGGAGTGAACTCTTAGCCTTAACACTAGAAGTACTAAAAGATCATTTATTAATCGTTTCCATTTTTTTAGATTAATATTATATCCTATTTCGTATTGAAATTGAATAAATAATAGCATCTGAAATTCTCTGACTTTTTAATAATTATATTCTTTATACTGAAAAATATTTGACTTTTTATTTTTATTTACTTTTTTTCATTTTCATAGTAATTTATTCGTTTGGTCTTTTAGTGAATAAGAAACGTTGGTACATATTTCTGGTGTTAAGAATAATGGTTGCAGCGCAACACATTTATTTTCGAGAGGATATTAATTAAGTCACATGTAACCTGCGCCTTGTCGCGAATGTGGTATATTTTCACGTGGTACTTAAGGGTCCCCGCCTTTTCGCGCGTATACGGCGTGCTCAATTAAATCGGCTCTCTTCTCAAGAGGCAGGAAACTCGAAGTGACAGGTTTAGATGTTTGAGCGTGATCGTGGAATCCGCAAGCGCGGCTTGCTCGCTGTTAGAAGAGTCGCGCGCGCCTCAGGCTCCATTTGACTGCATTGACGATTCGCGCGGTGTAGTTTATCGGGGTAAGTTTCCGCTCCACGCGCGCGCGCGGTGTGAAACTTTCGTCGAGTAATCCGTTACGAAAGTTACCGGGCGTAACGTGCACGGAATTTCCGTAAATACGGATAATCGAGAAACGTGCCAGCTACCGCCGCTGTGTTTCTCTTTCTCCCTATCCGAGGCCGCCTCGCAGCAGTCGCAGCTCGTAGACGCGATTCGGAATCAAGCTGCATGCCGCCCTTTTCTCTCCCCGGTTGATGCCACATGACTGCCAGCAACGATTGGCATACGCAGAAATGCACCAGGTTAACGAAAAAACTAGGAAACGACGCAAAGTTGTGTCGAAATTAATTTTGAATATTTTGACATCTAGTAGTGATAGAGATAACTAGATAAGATAAAAGTTTTTATTTATAGCACTGACATAACATTCATACATTGTTTTCGAAGGAATAAATATTAAGTACAAGGAAGAAGAAGGAAGTATATAACAGAAATAAACTAGATGTATGCAAATTAAAGCCCTTGACACAATGCAAGACAACAGCACAACACAAAGAACAAGAACAGCGATAGAAATAGCAATATATAATTGTCGCCTTCTGTTGTCAGATGCTGCTAAAGAAATAAAAAGGTCAACTAATCTGATCGCGTATAGACTGCAGTATACTCTTCCAATAATTAGATACAGCTTTTATTGATTTTATTTCAGATACTATTACATCAACTTTGCGCATTATAATATCGGGTAAAGATTTATCTATCTATAAACGTAAAGAAACATAACTATAAATTAATATTACTCTTGCAAGACAAGTTAATCTTATAGCGATTGGATGCACTCAATCTTCACTCGGTGAATTAAAACCGTCATACATAAACGTGTAAAAATGTGTGTTCAATATAAATACATAATAAAACCAGATTAAACCATGAAATCCTCAATATATTTTATTGTGCTGTTAAATAAAATTTGTATTTTATTATAAATAATTTAAAATATTTGTATTTTGCTTTTACACAGATTAAATTAATTAGTGTACAACGCCTTTAATATGCACTGGTCCAACTGAATTTACTATTATTTTATTCAAGAGAGGAGAATTAGAATTGTATCAATCTATATAATTTTAAAATTGTTTTCTATTTTTATACTACACAAGCTTGCGATAAAATAATATTCATCTGCATGAACATTTTTTTCTTGTCATCAAAAATCCTTTCTAAGAGAGAATAATTAGAAAATCATATTTTTGTAGTCACATATGTCACTTTTGAAGCAAGGGAGCGATATATAGAAAAATTGAGCTCGAATAGTAAGCGAATAATTGTGAAATAAGTTGTTGATGTATTATTTAAGGAATTGTCAAAACAACAATTATGCTTTATTTCTCACGTTTTTAACTTTGCACTTAGCGAATAGGTATAGTCTTAATTAAACATGGTAGTGCCCAGTGCGTGCATTGTCTCGCGAGATACTATTCCCTGTGGAAGGGAAAATAGCCTCGTGTCCTAGACACGTTTCAGAATGTTATTTTCGCAAGCATTTCACTCGCGACCTCCTCGAGCCTCTGTACTTCCGGTGCTCTCTCGTCCTTACCGGAATTCTTATCCGGGGAAAAGGCCGGTATGTTATCGTAACCGTCGACACGGTGGAAAAAGGTACCTACCGTTATGTTTTCCTTTATTCCGTCCACAAGGGGATGTCACTTCGCAGAAAGATGAAGAAAATGGGCTCACGACATTCTCATTTGTGCTACTTCTTCGAGATGTATTTCGCGTATAGCGGCATTACGCCACGGTTACGCCCTTTTTTCCAGGCTTCTCCCTTTTCCATGATAAAACGGCCCAGTAAGGGACTATTCCCAAGATATTTTAGCGAAGTGTATAACAAATAAAGCTTTATTCAAAATCCGTTCCTGTTGAAAATAAACGGAACAGCAAACGTATTCGTTGGTAGCGCATCAAACATGATACATTATAATATTTATATCATAGACAGATTTGTATATATTAATTATATTTTAATAAACCATCTAAAACAGAAACCGCATTAAAATGAGTGCTTTGTTAAAATTAATAAGTCTTTATACATATCACTATATACATACAAAATATATGTATAACAACATGGTAGTGATATTAATTAATATGTGTGTATATTTATTTATGTGAATGAATATATATATTATATAGATAATACGCATATTTATCGATAAAAGTGAGGTGTGAATACCTATACATCATACTTATTTAAAAATAAAAATGGCTTTGTTACTAAGTTTATGTGGAATCCATTGTTTAAATTATTAATGATTGTGCCCATCTTTAATGCAATCAATGTTTATTATTATTGGTAAATAAATGAGCATTGATAAATTAAAATTGATGCGTGCTTCCATATGTACGCTTTTATAATATAATTGGACATTGAAATGAAAATTGCGGCATGTATGTAACTACGATTAAACGGATAAATTTCAATTTGAATAAATAAAGTTTGAATAAATTGAAAAATCTATGCAATATTGTATGTATTATTTCGTATATTTGATAATAGTAAGAGGATATATTTTTTTTAATTTGATAATTTTTTAAGATTTTTTATTGCTAGTATAAAAATAAAGAATTATTATTAATAATTTTTTTAATAGATATACAATTTACAATTTTTTTTAAGTTATTATTTTATTAACCCTCTATAGTTTTGTGTGACATTGAAATCACATCCTATATTGATATTTTGTTAATTTAGTTAAATGAGAGGGAAATAATCGATTTTGATTGGTCAATTCTTACAGATTATATATACGACTAGTATCATACATATATATAATCCTTTAATGATTTTTTGCAACAAAAAAGTTATTAAAACTACTCTCCATTGTTAATGTTTATTTAGAGATTAATAAAATATTAGTTGATTCCACGTTATATAAATTTTTTATAGTCACAAAAAATTCAGGCTATATAGGATTAATATAAAACAATTTATATGAAAGATTATTAACAAATATTGTGAAATATAATAAATAACAATCAGTATTTTGTATTATGCATATATATACAGTGTTCTGAAATTCGCAAATCAAAATATCACAGAAAGAAATTCCTCGAAAAATCAAATACAATAGTTTGATTTAACATTTATAGGTTGTTTTAACATTCGTCCGTGTGGACTTGTATGGACTATAATATCAATGAAAATAAACGGACAGATCGCATGCGACAAATAGCACATGCACCTGTTCGTGGTTCCACGCAATTTTTATACACACGTTTAATATATAGAAGCAGAACGAAAAATATTCAGATAAATATAATTTAATAAATATTCATCAACTATTTGAATTACTAAACACTGACTTCGTATAGCAAGCAGACGAAACATCGCACTTTCGATTTGACGGTTGATTGGTGCGTTGGTAAATTGGTATTTTGTAAACATTAGAAATCGGATAATGAAATTTGTATAACCATACACGCAATGCACATATCGCGCATTCTTGAATTACTTGTAAGCACAACAAAACACCATTTGTGTAATTAATGTATATATATAATGAGCGCAATAGAACGACGCATAAGCAATATCGTGTGTTGTCTTTTGTATAATAATATTCAATAAAAAATTATCCTAATAGTTGTATTTATTTTTAATTAGAATAGGATGAAATAATTCCAGTAAAAAGAAATTTTGATTAACTATATATTAATTGACTAGTGTTCATTATATATATAATTAATTAAAAGAATAATAATTAATATTTAAGAAAACCAGTCATACAGATACAATGGGATTATATTAATATTTATTTTAATAAAGTATTTTTTTGTTAATAACTAAAACTTGATTAATAAGTAAATGAGTAGCTTTTTTCAAGAAATGTTTTAGGATATCGGCAATTGTTGTTGTCATGTTTAAATGCCGATATAATTAAGACGAAACTAATTCTGCTGAACTTAAAACTTGATGTTAGAGTCGCATCCACCTTCGTACCGTCAATTTAAGGACGAAGTAAGTTGTCGCTGCGGTGTCGCGCGAAAGGTATTATCCATTGTTCCCGGAGTGCACGGGGTTTCGTAATCGGCTGAAACGTCTGGCGAATGCCCCATGGGTATCCCATCGGCGCAAGAGTGTTGGATGCAGAAACGCTTTTGCGTAATGAGTAGTTGAGATTCCTTGTTAAGGAGCGCTCGAACTCCGCACTGTGGCTTCCGCGGTTCCCAACAGATTTCGGCGCTTCGCCGAGTTTCTTCCTACGGGGTCTCCTCTACTTCGTAGCCGATTCCGCGAAGGGTGCATCTCGGCATTGCACTCCGTGGAGCGAGTCGATTTCGGTATATGTTATTTCGAGAAGCCAACCGCATAATTACTCGACGAATCTCCTTCCCGAGTTTAAAATAATATGTGACTTATATATACTCTACAGCATTTCGAAATAATTAGCAGTGCTTTAATTGAGGAATTTCATTAAGTCTCTTCGCAAATAGCGTGTGAATAATGCTACTGCTTTGTGAAAATAAACTGCTGTTGTTTAAACTCTTATGTTGTTCTCTAAAAAGGAATGTAATAAATTAACCAATCATATTTGCTATAATAATGACGTAACTCAAAAAGTAGTTATTTTTTGGTTGCTTGTAGAAAAAGAAATAGATCCCTTGTTGTTTATCAAGGAAAGACAAATGATGGTCGTGAGCGTTATGAGCGTCAAGTGGAACACAGCTCTAATAAAATATGAAAAGCATCATCATTGTTTTTTTTAAATACTTTTAATATCTCGAGTATGCGAATTTTTTCCCATAATCATGATGTACCCCCAAGATAAGTGATATACCATTCGAATCCGCTTGAGTAGCCATTTATAATAATATAATATGTAATTTGCACATCTCAGAACTTTTTCATTTTGGCCATAAAACAGCTCTAGCTCAACATCCTCCTTTAAAAATAATCATAATGTCCTAACGTACTCATATTATAATTAATCAGAAGAAATATTAAATTTGTCAATATAAAGTTTCTTTGTCTCATGCAAAATTTCGCTCATGGAGATTCTAAAGACGATTAGTCATATTGTAAATAGAACTTACACATAGATTTACGTGTCATTGATACATTATGATAATACATACTTCTTTGCCAGTTGTGTCATCTTGTTTAAGTGTGTTTAATAGTAATTTTTATAATTATCAATTAAATGTAAACTAGAAATTAATTTTCTCTTCTTCAAAAAATAAAGAAAAAATGATTGGAGAAATTTACAAGTAAAGTTTATAAGTAATCGTGTATCATATTTAAATAATTTTTCGGGAAAATTTGTTGAATATATTTAACATATTATTAATATACATTCAAGTATATTTATATTTTAAGAATATCCACACACACACACATATTTCTATTACTCTCGTGTCAATAAATATATAATAATATCTACGCCCTTTATCCTCTTCCGGCTATCTCATATCAACCAAGCTTCTGTGAATAAATTATTCGACAGAAAATTAAGAATTCAAGATGCTCGGAGGTCATGTCTGCACTTGTATAGTGGAATGATGCTACTCTACGTATGTATATTCTAAAAAAAGATGATTAATTGCTTGGTAATATTGTTTCATAAAAAAAAGGGAAAGAAAGAAAAAAGAAAAATATATAGATAATTTTTCCTGCTAAAAACGTATTGAGGTGTATTTTATTTACTATTTTTAATTTTTTTCAAATAAATTTGGGTATGTTAAGTTAGCACCCCAACTATAGTACTCAGGAGTTCTGATTAGAGTTCCCACTTCCTTTTGACAAGACGAAGAGTTCCCTATAGTTAATAACAAGAGTTCCGCTCAATAAACATTTTTTTTACATTTTTTAAAAATGGGGTGCTAACTTTTTAACGAAATTCAAGGTCGCATAGTTCTGATCAGCTTAACAGAACTATTTTGTGAATACCTAGAGTTCTTGATACATAAAAAACATTTTTGAAATATAATAAAGTTTAAAAAAAATAATGGAAATCTTTGAAAATTTTTTGAGAGTACCGAGTAGTTCTGAGTAGCGTTTCTTATAGTACTCGATGAGTTCTATCGAAAAGTTCGACGAGTTCTATTTTAGATAACAGAAGTTATTGTCATACTTTATTATTGATACAGTAAATGTATACTCGATACGTATATATTTTTAATATATTACACGAAGCATAATAAAAACGATTTTGTCATAAAAACAAATTTAATTAAAATAAAAATACTTATTTCTTTGTTAGCTTTTATCTTCCTTATCATTTATAATATATTCCAATATAATATTTATAAAGTAATTCGTTTAATTTAATAATTCCATTTTTAATTGAGAAAAACAACTTATACGCACGTAACATAAGTAATCATACTAAAAGTGTAATTTGATAACTATAACAATGAGGAGGGTCTGCTATACGCTTTAGGGTAGGTATTTTACTACGCAGCTCTTCAAACTGTTTTATAGATCATACTATGTAGGTATAGCTACAACAACAAATGTATCCCCCTTTTTTATTATTATAGTTATTACTTTTATCGCTATTACTTTTAGAATGATTACATATGTTACTCGCACATAAGTTACCTTTCTTAATCAAAAATGAAATTATCAGATTAAAGAAATTACTTTAGGTAGTATAACATCTCTTTATAACATAGCGAACTAACTCGGCAAGTTACGGAATTGTCACGTTCGTGTGAGCTAGCAGTAATCAAGACTGAGGGAAATACAGTGGTAGTAGTAATAGCTTCAGTCTGAAACTACCAACTACGTCTCTCTTTGCGTCGCATAATTTCCCAATTTGCAAGAATACATATATTGTGAATATTAAACATGAATTAAATTTATAAAGTTAAATTCACGAAAGCTCCACCCTGCACGGAACAATCGATTACCTTTGACAGATGTCTTAAATCAAGAGGTAAAATTAAATACTCTGAAAAGTTAAAATAGCAATAAATACGTTACTAGAGGGTGATTAAGCGTCACGTTAACTCTGCTTTCGCGAAAATAATTTGTTACATCATTATAAGTAGATTTCTTATAGGAACGATTGCAATATGCTTCTCGTAAACTCAGCATACCGCCGAAATATACGTCGACCCAATTGAAACTGAGCTCTGCGGTTGGCCGATCTGCGCTAATTAATTACTGCGCTGCCGGCAAATTCATTACAACAAACACTGTTCCTAACAATGGTAGCGGCGAATGTTTAGCTACATTATCCTCGCCGTCCGTGTCGCACGGCCGGAGCTGTCGCGAACGGTCATATTGAACCGTATACGTGTAAATTTCACGTGGTCGGCACGTTATGCGTATTTCGCACCTACATATTTTCCATCGAATTTGATAATTACCGTGGACAGAATTGACGCGTCGTGTGACGCCACAAATAATTATTATCATACACAGCGCAGCGTAATGCGACTCGGCACGTTGTTTATACCAAAAGTTTGCTCCTGCATGTAACTGACCGCAATTAATTCTCTCATTGAAAAGCGAAGTTAATCGCGATTATTTACTCCAACATGATCTACATATATTCCAACGTAATCTGAAGCAACACACATATACGAGAATAATACATACGAGAACATAACATTCTGTTTCTTTGTCTCTTTTCAAAGATATAAATA
The DNA here is from genome assembly GCF_001594065.2 of Cyphomyrmex costatus. NCBI lineage: Eukaryota > Metazoa > Arthropoda > Insecta > Hymenoptera > Formicidae > Cyphomyrmex > Cyphomyrmex costatus. Next base: position 66,753 of record NW_017274991.1, on the reverse strand, counting down.
AAAAATCTTTATAAAATATGAATTTTAAATCTACAAGTAGTTTTATTGCGAAAAATAATGCCTTAGCCAGGATTTAAATATAGGTATTCTTACAAAGATGCTTAGTAACATTAAAAATTATCAAACTGCTTGTCAGTTTAATAAGTGATATTACTACTGTGCTTCTGCTCATTACTGTTTCAAGACCGAAAAAGAGTTCGGCGCGCAGTTCACAGAATCAGATATGGATACAAATATTTAAACACTAAAATTTTTGACCGATACAGGAATTTAGAAATATAACAATTTTCTTATTTAATTAGATCTTATTTAATTAAATCTTATTTAATTAGACCTTTTTTTTACAATTTAAACAAGTTAACACTTAACTGAGATTCAACTTATCTCTTTCTAAACCTTGGCTTAAGAGTTAACTATGAATTATGGAACTAGCCCTTAAAATAATTCGTCACTAATTATATACGTAATTATATATAAACTGCGTGTTTCACTTTATAGTTCAAAAATTATTTACATTATATTACATTAACATTACGTAAATACAATTTTTATTTGATCATAGGTATTATATCACTACAACAATAAGAATAATAATGATGATGAATATTCTTACAGTTGTGTTAACGAACATGATAGTTTTATACGGAATACTAAAATAATTAGTAAAATGATATGTTGTTTTGTTATATGTTTAAATATCGATGAATCGAATTTCGAAAATTATTCCCTTGTCACAGTGACGAGAAACGGAAAACACGATGTGAATAAGATAAGTAAAAAATCAAGAGGTTGAAAGATAATGAATGGTTCTCTATAGCGAACTTACACTCTTCGTTAACTTTACGAAAAGTGAGGTAAATTCGCAGAGGCGAAAATGTCGATAGAAATACCCCGGAGATATCGCGGTCCAACTATAGAATGGTTAATTATAACGATAATTAGCGGGCACTTTTGCGATGGTAACTTCCGGCTCTCAGGCGTCGCGTCGATCCTTCACTTTGGATTCCATATCTCAAGCTCGAGTTTGAGAAGTATAAATGGAATATGATTTTGCTCTAATTAGCTATCCCCAGAATTGGGGAAACTTTGTTCTCCATGCAGTGACTTCGACGTGAACTCATACAAAATACTTTTACTGTATATTACGTTGAATTACACTGTGGCGAGAAAGCATTCTTTTTGTCATCGAAATTTGAAAGAACTTCCGCAAAAGGCGGCAAGAGAATTTAGAATTAAAATTATCGTTATTGAGATCTCATAAGAATTATTTCAGAAATATTGCCAAGTTCTATTTCTGAAATTGAGAAGACATAACAAATTTTCATCAACGTTTTGTGTCTCAACAAAAAATAGTAGATGTTTCTTATAGAGCTTTTTATACTGAAAAAGTATCTGTTTCTTATATGTGGACTACGTTTCTTATATGTTTCTTATACGTTCTTAGTTTATTTTACGATGTTGATGTCCTGTAGAACACTGCTGGTGAATTATCTTCTTTTCATTTATAAACTGTAAAATCTGATTTAACCCACCTTATTCACAGTTTACATTATTTTATTATTAGACCTGTTTTCTGTGGCTAAACTAATATTTTAAAACTTAAATTGAGATAGGTATATGTTTGATATTTAACAAAAACAAGAAAGTTCTAGTGCAGAATTCTAATGGTATAAGGAATATAAAAATACATCTGATGATATTTATCGTTGAACTTTTACTCGGAAGAAATAGATTGCCAAATCGAGATACCAAATTATCTGTGAAATACAATACAAGAATAGGATCTTCGTGAACAATTTAGTCCTGATGTTAAAAATTTAGGATCGCTCGTTGCTGCGAAGCGATGGGTTTCTCGAAAGCACTTGTAGCAACGTAACGACGTCGTAGAGGCGTTTAATGAGCCCGCGCCTGACAACGGATTCTCTCTTTTCTGTGATTTCAGCCCTGCGAGAAATCGAGCGACTTTCGCGCGGTACAATGCGCCGCCTTCAACAATGTGCCATACAGCGGGCAACTGCTCAAATGGTATCCCCATTACGACCCGACTAGGCCATGCGCTTTGATCTGCCGCGGTGAGCAGACCCTCGAGAATAGCGTTACACGGTCGCGGCAGGAACTGCCATCGGGCGAGAAGACGGTGCCGCGCGATTCTACGGATAGCCTGCTATTCGACAGCGACGAGACGATAGTGGTACAACTAGCGGATAAGGTGGAGGACGGCACAAAATGTTACATGGAGGGCACGGACGTGTGCATAAGTGGCGAGTGCTTGGTGAGTAAAATTTGTTTACATTACCTAAATCGCTTACTTGCTACAACATAACTAAAAAAATTATCATTTTTGAGTTGTTTGCAGAAAAAGAACGGAAATAAAAGAAAAAAGAAATATAAAAAGAACGTACTTTTATTTCTCTCTCTCTCTACAATCAATTACGTCAAAATTGCACATTAAAATTAAAATTGCAAAATTATGATTCAAACTTATTTTTCGGGAAAATAACTTTGTTTTTGTTGTAACAAATGAACAAAGATTTTTATCGATAAGATCGTGACGCATTTCACAGTTTTTGAGTATGACTGTCAAACAATTGTAACGATGCGTCCCGGAACGCATCGTTCCTGTCCGGAAAACTAGCCGGATGCCACACTTTGGTCCCCGATGTCAGCGATGAAGGCTCGTATATTTTTTTTATACCAAACAAAAATAAATTTCAGGTGACAACCGCCGTTTTCGCCGAAATTCGCCGACCGCGACCGAGCACCACCGATCGACATCTCCCCCACTCGAGTGTCGATCGGTGGGCATTGCCAACCAATACGGAACAAATCGAGTACGAGCAACAATTTTGTAACATATATAAACCCGCGTTTTTTGCAATAGTAAAACCTATTCCGTCCCACTCCTGATCTGGATCCCTTGCTTTACGCGGCATTCTCGTTCGCCTGCTCCGACGAGATTTTCTTTGGGGTAGAACGTTCTCTTCTTTCACACAACATTAAATCAAATGTTAATCCGTAGTTTTCTTGAAATTTTTAGTAAACAAAATACGAGGCAAAATGTTATCAATACATTAATAGTTTGTTAGCGAATTCGAACACAATATTACGGTAAATTGATGTCAACTGCAGCACCCGCATTAAGTTTATACTCGACTAGAAGAGAAACGTCTGTCAACGTAATCCAAACAGCAGATTGCTAACGGAAGTAGATTAGATAGAGCAGAATCTATCACTTTGTAATTATTTAAACGGAACGTTTTAAATCAGGAATCATTTAAATACTTACAAAGAAGGCAGTTTCTTATATAGTCAATTTGCCATAATATTCTGTTAGCAAATTTTTATTTTCGTAAACATTTATCCATTTTGTCGAAATTCAAAAAAAAGAAGTAAATTTTGTGGACAAATTAATAACAATGTACAACACAATTAAAATGTCAGTTATATCATAATTAAGTAACAGTATTTTTCTATATAGTCTAATATCAATTAAAATATTGAAAACATCAAAATGATGAACGGGGATTGAAATCACATACTTATATTATACGTGCACGCGCGCGCGCACACACACATACACCACACACACACACACACACACACACACACACACATCTTTTTGAAATCTTACCCTTTAGTATGGATAGGTGGGTTGAACTGGGACCTTGACGTCATTAATCTGCGCTTATTGTGACACGTACGTCATTGATCCATTGCGTCGCACCGCTTGAATTGAAAACCAACCGTACTCGACTTTTTATTCTAATGCTCTCAAACGTCCATCACAATGCGGTATTATATGGAAAATAGAATATTGCATCCACTTCATAAACGCGGCATTGCATATCAAAATACAAATTAAACATCGTATATTCTTCCAAAAATATTAGTAATTATTATTACTGTTAAAATAATCAAGTAAATAAGACTGTTATTAATAATCATAAAAATTTTTAATAACATTCTTTATCATTTATTATTTATATTTCTTAAAACGATTCAATGTACGTTGAATCTGTTGTGGAAAATCTAAGAATTACATATGAAAAAAACATATATTATACATTTATGTATACGCATGCAAAATGTATAATATTTTTTAATTTTTAATTACCCTTTTTTCTTTTCTACTTTTAAATTTAAATATACTTATTTTATACTAAATATACTTATTTTGTATTATAATTGAGCCTAAAGTGTCTTCTTTTTTGTCCTATTTTTAAATTTCAGTGTTCTACTTTTGTATTACTTTTCAATCAAGAATGTCCTAGTTTATACCTACATCAGATCTGGTCACCCTAGATACACTGAAAAATTATCCATTATTGAACTTTGTGTCTGTGACATCTTTTGTTCATTACAAGTTAAATCATGTATGAAAATTAAATTAAACTTTACCGAGACTAAATTTTACATATAATCAGTAATTTCCATATAATTAATAATTTTTGTTATTATTTTAATTAAAACAATGTAGTTAAACAATTTAACATAATGTATTTTTTATTTAAATTTAGTTTATTGGTTAATTAGTGTATATACGTTAATATGTGAACATTGTTTACTTTGAAACCAAGTTATTTGACCAGCCATAGAAATAGATTAATTGGATATAGCTATTTTTTTAACTTCCTGTTTTGTATTAAAATAATACACATATGAAAGTTTAAAATAATAAAATGTTATTTAAAATTCCTATTCACTCATTACTGCTATTTCAGATTATGACGTCAGAAGTGAGAAAATCTACAATAAAAGTTCTTGCATATTATGTTTGAATAGAAAAATTTGTTTAATAAAATAATATTTTGCAATCGGTAGAATGGACTTAATATAAAATATACTGAAAGTTATCTCTTTGTTTTGGTATTAAATTATATTTATTTTTATATATTAATTTGGCATTTTGTTTTTGGACATGCATAATTCATTTCCAGTTATATGATTATTAATTAATTAACAATATTTATTAATTACCAAAGCGAAAGGAGAGTTTTTGATTCATTTTACGAACGCAGTTTTTCAATTATATTGTTATTTTATTGAAACATTTTTCTATATTAATATATTTTGCAAGAATTTTTATTGCGTATTAACGTATTTTATTGTTTCAGATGTCACAATCTGAGATAGTAATGAGATAGTAATTATATTATATATATATATAGTAAATAAAAGCTTAAATTAAAAAAAGAATTTAAATTTAATCCTTCAATATTTAATAGTACGTAATAACAATTTGCACATGATCAAATATTTAAATTAAACTAAAAATTAGTTTCTATTAATATATGTTTCCATTTATATATAAATTTTTTATATGTACATTATAATTAAAACTTCAATTAAATGTTATTCATGAAAATTTTATCGCTAAAAGTAATCTAATATTTGACTCTCTTAATTTGGATAAGGAGATAATTATCGATTCTTAACCGCAGCATTATCGGAAACCATGGATCTGTCACGTGCAGACCGCAATATATTAGATGCGAGGGGCATTAAGCGATAGGTACAGTGCGCTGCTTGTCAGTCACTATAAATTGTCGGTCGATCAACACGTGAAGGCCTTTACTCATTAATTATTGAAATATAATGTAAGCGATACTTACATTCCATTAATAATATTTAATCATAATTTAACTGCTAATAAGGCACATTGTTACTAGTTTATATTATTTATATTTTTCACGTAAGATAGTTTTTTGTAAGATAGTTTAACTACTAAGAAAATAATCAGTTGTTGAAAATGCATTCAATTTGCAAATGAAAAGTATGAAAGATTAAAGAATCTACTGGAAAGTATTATTATTATTACGTTTTTTATATACAAATATGGAATATTTGGATTGATATCTTAGACATGTATGGGGATGCATCCAAAATGTATAATAATAGTTCGAAGTAATGATATTTAAAATAACATTTTGATTTATTAATCAATTTAACTACTCGTTTGTATTGTTAAATCGATGGATCGCGATTTGCCTAGTAGCTTTGGAATTTACATATTAAATTCACCATTAGTTTGGTCACTGCGTTTTGACCATCGATATAATCCGATCTGTAATTTTGATTGAATAATTACTCAATTAATTAATCAAGAGTCGCGTGTTGAACTGAGCAATATCCCCAAAACGCGTTGCCTGAAACAATAAATCGAAGTACAACCTTTATATGCGCATAAAAGCTATATTTGAAATTAATCATATTAACGTAAATGCAAATTACATTAAATTGTCGACGATATTTAATATGAAAAGTTGATTTTACATTAATCAAAGATCGGAGCAGCTAAAAGCAATAAGCGACAGTATTTTATGTATAAATAATTACACATGTTACACTTCTCTGTACTACTTTCTCGATACCTTTTTTCTTTTATTAGTCAATAAGTAGGATTCAAGAAGAATTTGACAAATTATTAATTAAGTTGATAAAAGCAGCGTTCTTAAATACTTTGACGGAGCTAGCCTTAAGCCCGAGATTAAACTGAAGGCGTTACTTAAGAATTTAACCGCAATTGCCACGTCTCTTGTCGAAACTTCGCAAGATGAAACTTCTGGAGTTAGTAGAGAGAAACTCTGAGAGAGGTCGGAAAGAAGAGATTCGCGCGGATGTTGGCGCGTAGGCGTATGTAGTACCTTAAACGTATTCGCAACTCGTTGCTTCCTGGCGTCGCTACGACGCTCCAGCACGCTCTGTATCATGTTAAGAAAACGCAAACTAACGAAACAGCCAGGTCACTCTACTTCTGCTAATATTTAACATGGGCACGTCGAGGAGCCCGATCTCATCGTCCATTAACTTAATTTGATCACACATATATATATGCAGATAGTATATGTTCGTAAACACGTATATTTCAGAAGCGTAATGTGAGATGATCATTTGGTATTATTGTACAGTAACGCTACGCGGTTTTTACACGTATCAGCTTGTTTTACCCAATAAAGAGAACTATGTACTGGAAAGCATATTTTTTAATAATTATTGCTGGGATACCTTTAATGTCGTGTTCTTAATAACATATACTATAACCAGATATTTAATTCTATGAATGACTTATCTGTTGAGTTAATTAACTGTCAAATTATGATACAGATTAAATTATTATTATACAATATATATATATATATATATATATATATAAATTTAGAGTATACATTGTATTTCACACTTCTCTAAATTCTACTTGCTCAAGAAGTAGACGCTGGCAAATTTAGTGCGCGTCCTCGTCCCAGCATTAAAATCTTAATTCTTTGATCCTAAATTAAATGAGACTCCTGATACCGTAAAACAACCAGAAAGAAATTGGATTAACAATAACGCTGGGAAAAGTTCACGCTTGCGGTACGTTGAGAAATAATTAACGAATTCTCATAATGACAACGCCGACGACGCAGTCGCAGGGACAACAATCTAATCAACAAAGAAGTCCACGTAATTAAGCATTAAGCAAACTCCGGTAAACGCAAACTGGCTTTGCGTTATTAAAAGTGCCGAGTCCCGCTTTCGTTGTGAACACGCCCGATGGACGCGCCGAGCTTTTTCATTACGTCCCGCACTCGTTAAAATATATCTTCAGGCGAAAAAAATTGTTTCCGGTTATAGTGAGAACAGTGTATTTTAAGAAATTACGTCAATCGGAAATTGCGATGATGGCATTAACGTTTCTCTTTTTTTTTTTTTTTTTGACATATTTCGAGAAACTACAGTACTTCACGAGCGTGGTCCTTTGATATTTTTTGTGAAGTTTAAATTAAAACTTCTTTCTACAATTTTGATTGTTTTACTGCTAACAAATTTTGATTCTAACCAAGTTGCGAAATATTTATTGGGAATTATACATAATATGCAATGCGTATATTATACATATATACTGAATTGTATGTAACATCTGTATATTATATATGTATTATAAAGAATGTTCCGTGAGAGAAAACCGAAAAATGAGTACTTCATTAAATATTTTATATTTTATTTTGGCACATTTTGACATGAAATATGAAATACTATACTCGTATCTCGTAAGCACTATTAATTTTTTGTTAACTATACCTTATTACTTTTATGCAGAATAATGAGACGAATTAATTGGTTTAAAGAAAATACATAGTAACTATGCAAAAGTATTAAGGTATAGTTACCAAAAAATGAATATGTTACGAAATATTTAATATTTAATGTAAAAATATGTACAATATAATATGTATATCTTGTATAGATTAATTTTTTAATTTCCTCATGGAAGACCCTGTATAATATATACAGGGTATTCGGAGATTCAACCGACAAACTTTCAAAGAGTGTCAGGAACACTAAAAATCATTTTTGGCAAATGGACCTAGGAAGCATGTTGTTACATCGCTGTGATAGACAGAGTGTTCCAAAAAGGTCGGACCTCGAAATATCTCAAAAAACATAAGTTTTATAAATAGATGTTTCAAACAAAAAAAGTTATAGATTGTAAAAAATCTCTTTACTGAAAACTTATAAGTTTGATCTTGAGTGGTGTGTGTTGCCAAAGTCAAGTCGAGATCACCTTGAATTTTTTAAATGAAAACCTCTATTTTTTTTATCGCATATTCTATAGGTAACCCTAACTGAATCAGCCACCGATCTTGCCTAAGGCAATATCTCCCGCAAAAGGGAGCAATAAAATATTTTAAATAAATATGAGACAAGAATACATTCTTTAAACAAATGTTTAAAGTATCTTATTAAAGTTGATTCTTAACTCTCTCTCTCTCTCTCTCTTGGTCAAAACGTTATTTAAAAAAAAGAATTTTGACCATGATTAATGACGCGGAATAAAAAAAGGAAAAAGAAAAGAGTAACCATACGAGGTAAAAATTTGCTTCCACGTGTTCTCGCCCATTTCTTTCTACTCCATTTTCTAGTTTTCGCTTAGTTCCTTTCTTCCTTCCTAAAACCCAATTCTCTACTTTCAGTTGCTTATCTCTGAAGTAATTGATGTACCAAAATTGAAACGAACCCTTCCCATTACCCTCGGATATTTAAAATTGAAAGAGAAAACGCATATTGTAGATATAATAGAAAATAGATGTATGAGAAGTACATATTGAATCCAAGCGATGTAATTTTGAATAGCTACACAATAAATTTCATCGTACCAGTGAAAATACTAAGGCGAATAAAGTGCCCGGGGGTTAAACACCCCTTCTTTCATACTCTGTAAATTCTATTCTCGAGAAAACTATGTTAAAAGGTAGAAACGAGTGTAAGAGAAAGGAAGGTGAGGCACGATGGCAGGGAAGTGTCGATGGTGCGAGAGACTGGTAGAAAAGGTTGAGTGTGTATCCTAATGGGATAGCGACAGCAGTGGTGCTAAGAACGAGAAAGGTACATCGAATAGATTCTCGAATAATTGAATGCCAGTCAAATTTGCGTAACTAAATCGTTACACAGTGTGGAAGATCGCGAGACACTAGCAATTATCCTCACTAATCTCTTTGATATTTCAATCTAAGTAGAGAATGTTTTGACTCATATTATATATAAAATCTTTAATATCTCGTTTTTGATGTATGAAATGATTTAAATTAGTAAATAGACGAGCAATAACAGCATAAGCATCATATAGATAAATTGGAGTAAAAACACGTTGACTACCGATTGTCATGAATTTTGACAGAAATACTCTAAATAGTGTCAAATGAATGAATTTTTATCGACAAAGAAGTTTAATACCAAACATGTTCGAATGAAGTTAGGGGCGCATGACTTCCACGCGAAGCGACTTCTACCACATTTTCCTCTTCCTACCTGGGGGTGCACACGAATTTCCACGCGTAATGACTTATTGTAGAGAAACATTTAATGTCAAATATGTTTCAATAAAGTATATAACTTTATTCAAACATTTTTGGTATTAAATTTCTTTGTCGGTGAAAATCCATTTAAGGATATTTATTTGACGTTATATTTAGTTAATAGTGTTTCTGTTAAAATTTATGAAAAAAAAATCATGCAGCCGATGTTTCAGTTTATCCCATGCGAAAACTTAACACTAACAATTTGTAAGCAAATTGTAAAAGCATATTTTTTCAGTAAAGTTAACATTTATAATATGTAACATTAACACACTTCAATAAAATTAATATTTATTATATGTTAACATTTTATTTATTTATATTTTATCTTAAACTATTCGTAACAAAATGCATTATTTTCTGTTCACTTATTCATGTCATTTTAACGCGAAGAAATGTTAAATATCAATACAAAATGTTCTAATAATAGAAATATATTACGTCAAATTAATGTTAAATTATTAATATAAAAATTTTAACAAGAATCGATTTGAATATAAATATAAAATATTCTTTACATTGTTACAAGAATTGTACTGCCTCTTTAACATTAAATATGATATTGCATAATAGCACATTTAGCTATTTAAAAATAATATGCATAATAATAGCAGCCAGTAATATAATATTATATAGTTATTTGTGCGATACTATAGAACAGGATCACGGAGTACCGTTAAATCTCACGATATTTCATTTCTCACACCCAGAGAAATTCTCGTTTTCTCTCGTCTTGTTTACCTACAGAAATAACGAGTTGCTTCGACGACCTTATCTTTCAATTATCGGGTCCCATCATTGATTTCCACTTTCGCGACAAAGTAAACCTAATCCCGGCGCACCCGCATGCCACGTCTTTTATAAAGAAGCACACACCTCGACACTATACGATGACGTCGTATATGACGAGAGAAAGTGGGAAACAAATTCATTCTCATATGAAATTAAATTTCGGCAAATCCTTGGACTACCGGATGCCAACTGTCCTATCCGGTGAACGTTGATCCTCTCCAGCTTTTCCGTTTCTCTCATGAATTATTTTCACAGTGGTGGATAAAATGGAAAAGAACTTACAGTTATATAAACTAAATTATTTTTATTGTTATATATTGAAATTTTCATCAAAATTAATATTATTATTTAATATTATTTTATACCTCACAAGTTACAATATTTAATAATCTTTTATTATTCATTATCTATTTTAGCAATTGTGCATATTAAAGATTTTAATTTGATTTAGTATAAATTAAGATTAGATAAGGTGCAGCATAATTCATGCTGTAACTAAAAAGAAAATGATTATTCTTTTCTTATACGGATAAAGACATCAATCAATAATAGACTGCTATGATAATCAAATTATATTCAGTCGTATGCATATTTGATGAATTTTTAAAACCAATTTTCTTGAAAAGAAGTTTTATGAAAAAAACTTTATATCATTTTTTGGTTTTACAAAGCAGAACTCTTTTTTTTATTGCAAACCATAAATTACACTCTATGTATCTGACAACAGTTAGAATAAAAATGACCAACCCATGGTACGCGAAGGTATTCTTATGTTGGTGATGCGCTTAAAAAAATATTATATATGCGTTATTAGAAAAAAATTACAAAAACCAAAATGACACAGCAAAATAGCAATCATACTCAACTAAAATCTATGTTTTACATAACTCTATTGCGTTCATTTTCATGCTGAAGGCATTAGACAGGTATTTCATTGCTGCATTTTTGTCACATGACAGAGATTTTGAATATATTGATCAGATAACTTTGTCGGAATTTTATTCGATAATCAATCAAAAGATAAAGATAGAATAATACTTTAAATGTGAAAACGAACAAAAAATGCAACCTATTAAAATTTCGATGTATTTCGATTTATTATATGATTTAAAACGAATATAAAATAAAATATAGTGTAAAAGATGTAAAAATGTGAATAGATCGCGCTGTTCGTTTTTTTGATATATTTTATAATTTTGAAGATATTTGCTAAATACAAAAAAAATGGATGTATTATTTATTCTGGAAACTTATATATATTTATGGATGGATTTCTGATGGATTATTTCAACCCCTAAACCTTGAGATATAAGCAAATATAAAAATATATGTAAGTTTAACATCTTTTTGTAGGTTTTACAACATATCTAAAGCCCAATCAACATCGGAACAATTTCGACAGTTCCTTCATTAGAAAATAGAAAACGCATTTATACTGTTTGAAGATTGGATCTTACGCAAATGCATCAAATGCATTCCTTCCATCCATGTTGGCCAGTCTCCCAATTCGCTTTGCCCGACGCTCCCATTGCCTTGGAAATTTTCGCTCTCACAATCAGTATGGCGTTCTCGATACTCAAAGCCGACCGCGGCTATTAGAGAGCCGAATCTCTCGTTTCGAAAGTATAGAAATAAAGTATCTACCTATATATACTGGTTTCTGCATTGGTGCACGGAATAAAACTGCGCTCGTAACGGCAGCAATTCGCCGAATGACGATCACCGATGTTTAATAGAAGTATTTCGCAGAGCGTTTGAAACTTGAACGATAATCGAACCCGATTTCGATTCTGCAGCCAAATCGAACGGTCAATTGGACCGAAATAGAGACCGTCGCGTCACGCGCACTGAATTTAGCGTACAATTTTTTTTCTTCGATGCCTAGATTTTATCAAACGACATCGTTACGTGAAATCATATATAAAAGAAAGATATGAATGCATAATAACGAATGGATAATTCATGCAATTCGAGACTATAGTAACCAAGAGAAGCACGCGAAACGAGTTTTGCTGAAGTATTTAAAATTTAAACGTTTAGCTAGATACACTTTAGCTAAAAACATTTGACTAAATAGAGGCATTTAGTTGTAGAGCAAACGGCAATCATGAATCGCGCTCTGCAATGTACTGGACTTTCCTATTTCTTCGTTTTCCACTTTCCGCGTCGTCGAACAGATGCACGTCTTCAGATCTGTTAACTCCAGAAATTTAAGCGCATAGGTAATTGGGAGAAACGATTTATTCACGTCGCAGGTCCACTGCGACGAAATCTCGGATTATCTCAGCGCTACCGCCAGTTGATCGTACGAAGAAGATCCCTCGTTAGGCACACGTCCCTCTCCTTTTTACACCCGCTCGCCTCCGCATCCTCCGCGTATCTCCGTAGCGCGTCCCACTTCACTCGCGCCTTCCAGTTTGCTTCACTCTTCTCGCTCAGGATAAGGGATGAATAATGTACTCCCCGACCTCCGAGCAAACCTTCATGCAACCTGAATGACAAATCAGTTTGCCGTCCGAGCCAGGTCACGAATCGACGTCAGCTTTCGCCCCAGCTTCCAACACCATCTTCTTCTCTTCAAAGATCTAGAATTTTTGTAGAGGGCATTTCTCGCTCTCTCGCATGAATCCCGATGGCACGCCGGCATTCGTCAACGTTCTTAATGTATCCGGGATACCGCCGATACTGCGAAATTCTTTTAGCTCCAACGACAGCCGAAACGGAAAAATTTCCTATCACGTAAACAGTAAATCGATATAACAGCAACTTCTAAAACGAAGTCTTTGTAAAATTTTTGTATTCCGTTCTCTCTCTCATAAAATCAAACTTCTACCCTCCCCCCTCTCTCTCATAAAATCGAACTTCTACAGGAAGTAATTTTTTTAATTCACGCAAGGATACTCATTTTGATTTATATTAATTTCGATTTTACTTAAAATATTACATTTTTTATTGCCATTAAAAAAAGTATCATAATTCTTTTATTAACATGACAAGTTACAAAATGAACGTATTGTTAACGATTCTTTAAAGCAAGACTGTTTGTTTCTGACAATGTGTTAGGAAATAATAACGACAAGCACCGCTAAAATCTATTATATGGAAGACGTGTTTCATTAATCGAGCGTGGATTTCTGTTGCAGAAGGTTGGTTGCGACCTTCGAGTTGGTAGTAACAAGAACACAGATGCGTGTGGCGTGTGCGGAGGGAATGGATCAAGCTGCCAATCGCGGTACTCCTGGAGTTTGGAATCGATATCCGCCTGTTCCAAGTCCTGCGGTGGAGGTTGGTAATTACTGAATTAATTTAGTCATATTTCCCTATGCAAACAATTACACGAACAAAGTAGCTCAATGTTATGAGAAAATTTATTGATCGTCAAAGCATTATCGTCTCCTATCATTTATTTGAATCATATATTACATAAAAATACATTAAATTATAATTCTCGTAATGCTAATTTGGAGAACATAATATTTTTATACACTGAGAGAAACGTGTTTGATATTTATGATTGTAATTGGTAAAATAATTATAATTAGGAGCTTGATTTTTATATTACTGTTATTTAATCTTAGTGATATTAATTATATTCATAATTCCATCAAAAGATACGTAGTTGGCAAAAAATGACTATAAATTATAATTACACGTATAATTAAATTATAGTAACCATGCAATTATTTCTTTCTCTCAGTGTACTTTTGAAATTTTGCCTATTATATGCAGTGATTCAAACGTGTATTACGTAAATGTCTGAAAAAAAAAACTGACATGTCGTTGAGTAAGAAGATAACGAGTGAAATTCACGAGCATCGTGGCATTATTTGCATGAACGTTTACCGTTAAATTGGAGGGCTAATTTGCCGGTCACGTTTTTGCGCTAATAGGTTTCAAGATAGGGATGGCGGTGTGCAAATCGGCCGACGAGAGCGTCGTGGAGGACAGCTATTGCGATGCAAACAGCAGACCTTCGGTGAAGTCCTTAATGCCGTGCAACACGCACCCCTGCACAACAAAGTGAGTACGTTCGGACAGACTAAACTATCTACGGTAGAACTGCATGCACGTTCTACGTCAAGGGATGTCAGGCCACTCGCGTGTACAATTGAGAAGTAATAGATATTATAGGACTTTACCCCGCGAGCTGCACGTACGATTTTGCGCATCAAATAATAAAATATCCACTCCGACGATATATAAAATGTTACTTTTACCCCATCTCGCATTAACTGGCGAATAAATTGGATTTTTTTACGAGTGATATCTCAAAATTTTCAAGGAAGTGTACGCGATGAAGCGAGCGGAAAATTGGGGACTAAGTGCTCGCTACAATCGATTTTTGTGCTTACAACAATATTTCTCTTCTGTCTCGCGAAAAGGTTGCGGGACAGCAATTTAAAGCCAGTTCTAGCGATGGGAATCGTCCGACAAACGACGAAATACTCCGGCGTCGACTCGGGCAAAAACTCCCGCAAACTATTTTCTCTAGTTCCAACGGATACGCCAAGAAGTCATCGAATAGCGTTGAAAGTTTACCGTTCGGTATATAGAATCTTTTCTTTGTGTTTGAATTCATGGCTCGATGTTCACGGGGCGATTGGCGATCCTTGCCGATTGTCTTTTGTTGTTGTTTCGCGATCAAGGATTGCTTTTGGTTGAGACTAAAAGCAAAGTTCGTATCGGACTACACACTGGAGATTGAGATTATCGATTAATCATTGAAGAGGTTTAAATTATGATTGCAATTGATAGTACGTTTAATTTAAGAAATGTCGAATAAAATAACGCGTATATAGTACAAAATATAATGTAAAAAAAAGAAATATAAACGAAACCGCTGCCCTCTCATATTGTTGGGTGCAAAATTATAACATAGATGTTACATTATTTTAATAGATGTTGACTCTGAGACTGTGCAATCTTAATGCACGCACGCACGCACACAGTCTTAATCTTCAACATGTAATCTGACACGAGCTTAATGGAGAACGTTATATTCTTTTAACGTTAGTAGACTGGCGTCCCTATTTGAAATCACCCCCTTTCATTTTTCAACCAGTTTCATTTTACAAATTGCTCCCTCAATTTTTATAAAACCTAGCCTGTGGAGTAATTTGATAAGGTTTTATTTGAATCTGAGATCAAAAATGAAAAATTCAAAGTAATAGAAATAGATGACGGACAGAATTTTTTAAAAATAATTCGATTATCATGAAACTCGATTTTAGGCACTTCTTAATTACGTACAAAGTAATATCAAGTTTTTAATTTTGCTTTATTTAAAGCTCATCAATTATATAAACAGTTAATATACTTATTTCCAAAGTGATTTTCAAATTATGATTATGAACACTGTAACACTAGATCCTTTTTTATCTTTTTGAAATATTTATAGGAATTAAAATTCGAAGATACCAAAAACCTAAAACCGAGTTCACGATTTAATCAGATTTTTTTTTATTTGAATTTTAGAGTTCTCTGAAATTAACATTTAATTCAGCGATCCCGAAAATCTTTGAAAAACAAGTTCTTTACTTGTTACTTTGTTAGAAAACTCCGATCTTCTCAAAGTGTTAACATTGCAGTGATTATATTGCAAATTTTCACTCGACAAGAAATAAGTGACTAGAAATCGTACTGTAATAAGCGCCAGTCACATGTTATAAAATTGCATTTGAGAGACGTATTACCTCGTTTCGTTGAGCGGACGGTTTTCGCGATGTAATACATCTCACTCGATCTGTCTCACGTCACTCGATTAATCGATCGGCGAGAATGTAAGAAAATTGCCGGTTGGGATACGCGTACGTGCCTGCGACAGTGCCGCTAATCAGTATCGGTTCGTATAATCGTTTAACGATCAAGCGCCAGAAATGGCGATATCGCGGACTCGCGATTACGAACCGTTGATAAATTAGCAGCTGTATCGATCGCGCAGCGAATCGGTCAGTGGCTAATTGGAGCGGCCGCGAGTTTAGTTTGAATTCAGTTCGGCTGAATCGACTAAACGACTCACCTTTCCCTCCCCGGAGAGAGAAACAGGACTCCGACCGCTGCATCGTGAAAAGCCGCAACCGCACTTTGAGGTAGCAATCTGGAAGTTATGATTTAATCGCACATTACGACTTATCCCTTAGTTATTCACCACTCTGTAGCTTATGCGATCTCTACATTCGAAACCGGAAGTCATGAATGATTATCAAAATTGACTATCTAACCCAGTTTGCATTTAATCGGGCAATGGCGAGACAGATCTTGTACATACACTAGAAAAATTTATTACAGAATAATATATTATATATTACGATACTTGTAATAATAAAGAACGTAATACAATTTATGTTTATATTAAAAGACGCAGGCAAGAAAGACCGCATTGACAGAAAAAAAATTATACCATGATTCAACTATAATTTGTAGTCATTTTTGGTATCCACTATGTATAGGATAAATTTGGGGAGGGAGAGTCGACAGATATCACGTTGGACAAGATGTTAAAGAAATATGTAACAGCCGAAGTTGATTGATTATCATCAATAATATAAACTTTTTTTATTCCAAATAAAAAATATCGATAATAGTGAAATCTATAATTTTACAGTTTTTATATTATTGTTCTGTCTCTTTAACGCATATCTTTGTCTTTATTTAACATGTTGCAACGCATCTTTTGCAAAATCGTGTACAATTACTACTCTATGTATCACTCTGAATCTTTGCTCAGCATACGTATATATATTTGTAACATACGCGTATATGTATAATATATGCAATATATGTTTTTACTTTCCCGATAAGTCATTAATTTTATTTATTACCGTTCAGTTGCAACACATACAATAGAAAGGAAATTGAAAAGACTGACAGTAATTAATTTCAAATTTCAAGGATCACTTCTATCAAACGCTCTTAAATCTAATGCGCGCAGCTTTACCATCGGAAATTGAACGTATCAAAGATGACTTTGAAGATCACGTGAAAAGAATGTCGGGGATCGCAAGATCGGCAAGGTCGGTGGTAATCGATGATCGATATCCTGCACGTAAACCCAGATGCAAGGGTTTACCGTTTGACTTTGTCATTTAGCGCAATCGCGCTTGTACACGAAACATTTTTATGGCGTCGTTCATGAAAAATGCCAAGAGTGACTTTGACAGTTTCATAAAAAGTTTTTTACATCGATGGAAGACACTTTTCACCCGTGTTACTTGGTAAATGTTTAGCAAATCGGTATCTTCTCTCACCCACTCGATGCGCGATATGTACATTGGGACTGAATACCATCAAAGGTATCAATCGAGAATTTTAATAGAGAAAAACACTTTAGCATTTAGATTAAAAGTATCCAGTAATGATATCAAAAGTAAAGCCATTTCTATCATTTATCGGATTTATCGATGATAGCGCCCAAATTTTTGCAACGCCCATTTTATAATTGCGTATCTATACGTATTTTTCTCCTTCGACCGTTATTGATCAATTCTTACAACTATAACCACTTACAATCGCTTAAGTTAAATAGCGTAAGTTTTAATAATTTGTTGAGGTTAAAATAATATTAGAATTAGATTTTAAGTTGCCTTTATGTTCTTGTGTTTGTAAATTAATAAATACACTCGTAAATAAAGCTTTACAAAATGTTGCAGTTTCCTAAATCGCATAAAACTGTTACGTTTCTTAACATTTTTATTTCGTTTATTATTGTGTAAAAATATATATTGTAAAATGTGAAGTGTTTATTTTGTTTCACATAAAGATAAACTCCGTTATTTTGTTTTCGTGCGAAATGTTTATTTTGTTTTTCACATAAAAGCTCTTCTTAAATTACCTCCTGATGTTATCATGTGTTCGAGAAATTATGAAGAATATATTCTTAAGTTTTTTAACACAGCATAATATAAGATATAACTTTTAACTTTCTTATGTAATTTTTAAATTCTTTTTGTATTATTATAAAGTTTTAAATGAGGAATTTTAATAAACCTGCAAATAATTTTAATCATAGTGCGATTTTGATTGATGACTGGTTTCCTAAATCGCACTATTTTACAAGCTTGTTAAAAATCCTCATTTAAAACGTCATAACATAATGCAAAAAAAGTTATGAAAAAATTGCATAAAAAGGGAAAAGATTGTAGTTTATTATATGCTACAGAAAAACTTCAAAATAATCTTTATAATTTCTGAGTTACAAACCTTTACGTGAAAAATAGCACGATTTCGACAACCTTACTCTAAGTCGAAAGAACTTCCTACAGTAGGATAAAAGAAACACAAAATGTAAAAGTTACTTGCGGAGAAAGTGAGATTGATATAAAAACTTTTACAGAACAGTTATCTTCACTTTAGAATTAAAAACATACATCTTGAAGAAACTATAATACATACATATTCAAAAATGATTGAAATATAGAACATACTATAAATTTGATAATTTATTTGTAAATAAAGTATGAAATAATGAAGAAGTGTATTGTACTTTTTTAAAAGAAAATATTATATATTTAATTATAATAATTATAAATATATTATAACATGATTAAATAATTATAAATAATAAATTTATTTATTAAGCTCCAAGAATAAATCACAAATTAAATACTGCCAATAAATTCATGAGATCACCAAGTTTTTTATGTTAAATATTTTTGACGTTTTGAAATAAAAAGATACTACCATTTATGACGAAACAGAATTATTCTTGAGTGGAAATTTGAGAATACATATCATAAGTTATATAATATATGAATTAAATATACTCCAGCGGAAATTAAAGCATCAGTTCTCATATTTTCGAAAAATGGATAAACTTAAATAAGTATAATTTCTATAAAAATGGTCGAAATGAGACGTTCAAAAAGCATTTTGTAGCTTAAAATATCTACTTTTTAGATCTATACCTAAAATAACGATTCGGCTGATTTTTACCTTTAATTTGCTTCTTTATTAACTTCTGTACGATTTTTTTTTACTGAGTTATTCAACATTGAAGTAAAAATGATTCCTTTGAATTTGACTGCTTATAAAAACCGCGTGTACTGAGTATAACGTACAACATTCGTTAAAAAAAAAAGTTCTAAGTTTTCTTTTTAAGATGCTTTTATTATCTTTTAGACACAGATAAGCTTTTTATGTAAAAACTTAAGTGAAAGGTTGAAAACTAAAGCAATTATCTGTTTCTATTCAACTCGATCTATTCCGGTTAAAAAGAGAGAGAATTAAACCATACGATGTTAACATATAGTTTTACACGCGACATTTTTAAATTAATATTCTTCATGTTCGAAGTTACGACTTTGGACAAGACGGCATTTGCTGTACTGAGTATAATCTTGTATCGCAGCATGCAATCACCGTTGGCATTAGCATTACCCGAAGCGTACCACGTGAAGGTTGTACAGTCTAATTAACACTTTGTGCATGCGCGCGCGCATGTGAGTTTGTGTGTTTAGAATTTTTCATAAAATCTACCAGCGAAAAAGAGGACTTTCGAGTATATTTGGGACACCCTGTATAGATAACATATTATTGAATATTTATATTTTGTTTGTAATTTTATTTCAAGTGCATTTTTAATTACTGTTATTTAGCAAAATTTTCGAAGTGTCATGAAAAATTAGCATTAATTTAAAAAATCGTAATTTAAAATCTGTATGTTGAAACAGAAAACAAATATATATTATGCATATTGTGTGTATTGCAATTAAGCTACTCTTTTTATTATTGTAACTATTTTTTAACATTTAAGAGCTTACAGGTCTCTCTCTCTCTCTCTCTCTCTCTCTTTCTCTGTCATAACAAAAAATAACGGAAAGAGCACGCAAAATTTAGGCAATCTACACGCCGAGTTCTATTTCATGTTTAGCAATCCGACAATTTCGTGTTTTACGAAAATCGAACGTAAAAAATGAACGTGTTCACCGATGTAAAAGAACGAGAAGCGTATCGATGGGAACGTCCGTTGCATTTTAAACGCGTTTCAAACAGCATGTTGCCACCTTCTATCATAAACTTTACATCGCAGATGTCGATGGCACATACATTTTTTACACCAATTTTAAATAACGCACAAAGGCTGGCTGACTGATCGCACTTTTGCCATCAGACGAAGACGGAATGTTAATCGGATTTCATTAGCGCGTGCATTAGTTAACACTACGCGGCTGCGGATAACTCTACAACAAACTTAATCTCGGTTTTTTATGATACCACCTTGAGAAAACTCTTTCTTTATCTTTTCAGATGGATGAACGGGGAATGGAGTGCGTGTAGTGCAAGCTGCGGCGGCGGTTCGCGAACAAGGTCCGTCTTCTGCACCGAGGAGAACGGGAACGAGACCACGAAGGTAAATCCGGGAGAAAGGTTCTTAAATAATAAAGTTTTCGTTTTAGTCAAGTTTTCTCCTTGACTCTATGACGAGCTTGGTGGAGTTGGAGAATCACTTATCTCTTAATAACGCGAAACAAACGTTCGGTTTCGCTTCGATTTCGATATTTCATATCGTGCAAATAATCCTGCGGCTGTCGATATTATTGGCATTTGTCTTACACTTGACACATTGTTATTTACAATCTCATTCTTTATTGTTTTATACGTATTTAACGAGTACTATACATATATTACTCATCCATTTCTTCTCTAATTAAAGAACTCTTCAACAAGAGAAAGGATAGAAAGTTTTTCACGCACAAAATATATTCATGTTTGTGTGAAACATTCTAATTTGAGATATCGTAATTAAATTATTTAAATTTGCCTAATGATGCGAGAAATCAATACAATCGTGTCGACGGTTTTGAAAACCCGGTGGAGTGTGTTCGCGTCCACCTTTCAGAGAGATGTCAACGCGGCGGCGCTTTTTACGATGTAAAGACAAATAAATCTTTCCAGAATAAATCTGCCAGGCGCGACGGAATCAGCGTTACGCGTGCACACGATAAAACGCCACATTTTTCACATTTCGCCACTGACGTTAGACACGGCCGTAATTCCGCCGCGCTTCCGCGCGGACGGAACGTTAACCATTCCTCTCATCTCGGGGAAATTTTATGCCGTACTTTCGTACTTGTCTACGAGTCGCATTTACATACGCAGCCCTGTCCCGCTTTCCATGACGGTCTTGGAAGATCCCACGATCCCTAACCCAGTTCGGTTCGTTTAAACTCGAGGAGCTGCACCGCGAGTACACGCCGTCGCTCATCGTAAAACCTCCCCCGTCCGACAGCTCTCACGCACACGTATATAAGACAGTGTACATTCATATTTCACATATGCACGGTGTCTTGCGCAGCCTACAACTCTAGACATCTTTCGAGAATTTAATATTTATATACCATATTTTTACGACTGATTTTTCTTTAACGAAATACTTTTATCAATTTTTCTTTTTAAACATTGATATTAAACGTTTTGATGATTATCTTCCAAGTTAAATTTCTACCGAGACACAATTTAATTATCGTGTTTATTATTTCGTGAAGACTGCACTGAAAATAAATAACGATATTGCCATATTATTATAATTTATAGTTTTCGATGCAACTATTTTTTTTAGAAATTATGGATATAATTATTATTACTAACATTAATAATAATTATAAAAATAAAATCCTAATCAAAATTGTTTTACCATGTAGTTATGTAGTTGTAAGTATATCTTCTTTCATTGGTAATCGTCGATGTTCCGCTGTCCAAACACACGTTGACATTTGTCGTCTAATATTCATAATAAAAATGAAATTTCTCAATTTTTGAAAACTCTTTTGTTTCTATTTTAGCCCATTTATTGACAAATGAGTTTGAAATATATAAAAAGTAACTATAAAAGGAACCATTAGTTAATAATTACAAAAAATTTAACTAACCGTAAGCTCTGAGAGTTACAGTTACTGCAAAAAGTAACTTTAACTGTTATTACAAATAACAAGTTACTTCCCTATTAAATTCCAACAGCTATAGTAATGTTAAGTTGTTGTTACAGCTACCCGATCACAAGTGTAGCAGCACGCACAAGCCGCGCACTCAGGAGACCTGCAATACCGTGTCCTGTCCAATGTGGGAGACCGATAAATGGAGCGAGGTGAGAGTGCATGCACGATTCTACGCGAGAGTAAAACGCGCTGGAATACAGACGGAGACACGGCGCGGGCGCCTCGCTCGTATCATTTAAGAGCGAAAACGTTAAGCCTTCTCGCCACAATCACGGATTTAGGTGCACTCGCAGGGTCCAGTTGCAAACACACACGCGCACATACCTAACTCCGTATGTACGTGCACTGCACACATACGGTACCGCTTGCTATCTCAACTGCGAGTTTTACTGCAAAACGTACTGCCCAGATGGAAACAGGGTTAATGGTTGTGCGCGATTTGCGCGCTCCCTTTACCCTTCACGTAAATGTAACTAGGCTGTTACGCGTATGAAATAACCGATTCAAATAACTTGCACTTCTGACAAAATTGTGCTTTTAAATCTTACCTGATTAATTATTACCCAAATCAAAATCGTAAATGTGAAATTAATGTAAGACTTTTGGAAATTGATCTGTGATATTGGTTTCTTTAATTATTCTCCAATTGCAAACGACCTTTAGATTATTACAATAAGTCTCTTCTATAATCTTTAGATAGCCTGAATTAGAAAGAAATTATAATTATCGATACCTTTTAATGATGTTAGAATTTTTATAATTACATATATAATTAATATTCCATTAATAGATTTATTTCCATTTCAATCTGATACTTTATTCGCATTTTTAAAAGAGAGGTAATAATAGAATAACGTAAATAGCTTTTTAACTAACAATGACGAAATGTTTAGTACAGCACTTGCAAAGTTAGCTCAAATCTATATTACACTAACATTATCGATGTATCCGAAGATCTCACAATTAGCAGATTAAAGGTTCCTCGAATAACTTTGTGCGCGCATTACTCAAAGCACGCGTTAATTTATCTGCAAATCCAGATTACGGCGTTATTACACGTTTGGGCACAAACGCGCGCAGCAAGGAAGCCTCTAATTGTAAAACTCTGTTTCCATCCGTTCGCCCTTTTCGACAAGTTACAACGCACCGTGGCGTTTAAAGGTAAAGCAAATTAACAACTGCGCGCGATTTGCACGATGCGCGCTTGTGGCGACGGATAGGTCAACGCGAATTATACGGAAACGCGATCCTCCTCTTGCCGCAATCGCGATTTCACATTTCTCCGTTTCTCTGCGGAGAGAATGCGATTTTCTCGAAAAGCCCCACGTGTACAACCACCGTAATTGCACATGGACGATGGACTGACTACATGGATAAAGTTGCCTCCGGTGGGAACGACGCTCGCAAAGATCTTCATAAATAAACGTAACGGAGTTTTTTAAATTAATTTATACAAATACACTACATTTAATACTTTTGATTCAATTCAATATGATACACACACACATACACGAACAAGCGATCTATTTTTTTTCCTCTTAAATAAAATAACTTTGTTTAACATTTTAATAAATTTTCTTTTTAATTTATGGGCATCAAAGAAGAAATTTAATTATTTATTTCTATTTTATTTTAACAACATCAAGTCGTTTCTAAAGCTAATCGAGAAATTACAGCAGGTCAAAACATTTTTGCAATTAATTGTACATTAATTTGAATCTAATTTTTTATTTTAATTATTTGCTAAAAATCACGGAGCAACATACGAATTGAATACGAATGGAATCGAATTTAAGTATGTTATTTAAGCGTGAATTATGGATCAACTCGCAAATAATCTGGTTTGCGTTTAGTTTTGAGCAAACAACTCGTTTACGTGGCACGAAATGCGATAAATTTCTCATTCTTGATTAAGGTAATTTGTTTGTTTCTGTCACTTAAAGCATCATAGAGAGAGATGCCATCGTTAAAATATACTTTAATTCTTTACTGACACATTGAAAGTTTTCATTCACAGTGCATGGATTCCTAGTCTAAATAAATTGAAACGGAGTTCCGTAACTTTTACATTTCATGCTACTTATTTTTATTTTCTTCCACAACGTTTAATGTAAATATACATAACATTACATCATGTGTCAAAACTAATAATACACATTACATTATATTAGTAATATATTAAATAATTTCGTACATTTGTTTAAAACAAAGCAAAATAGATGTTATCATAAAATATAATTAGTTAGTGACACAATTTTTTAACCTTTAAAAAGCGCAAGGTGATTTTTTTAAAAATCTTACTGCTTTTTCTTAAATAACAATAAATCATTCAACGCCACTGCGACTCTCCGTCCTGTAATAGTTAATTTGATGCCAAATTTGTGCAATATCTTCGTAAAGACGAGATATATGTATATACTGTAAAGTATATACTGGTAAAGTACATTTTGATGCACCATAGAATATATGTTAGTGTCCGAGAAAAAACTATTAACTCAGTAGAAACGTCTTTAATATCCGTTCAAAATGCTCTCAGCGGGAGAACCGACTCAAAATCGGCAGAGAAGCGTGACTCGATACTGACTCGTATCTTTATCCTGCCCGAAGAGAAAGAGAAAGCATTTGCTTTTTTTCAAGCGCGCGGATGGTTGTAGACGAACGTGAATGAAACGGTGCTCTCATTCGCACTGCCACATCGTTCGCGCGATGAAATCCGATTTTCTCGAAGCCAAGGAATTGCGAATCGTCCGAGTGGAACATCGCCGTGCAGTCGCCGTTGACCATCGTTGCGAATGGCAACGGCGAATCCTGTTCCACCGATATGAAAGAGAATGCGGTAACGGCTCTCGCTCGCGGATACAGCGCAAAAATGGAGGCAGACTGTGAACTGCCTCGTCGTCTCCTATGTGCCGTATGTACGAATTACGGGTAAACTTGCACGCGAATAGGTCACGTCGAAATATACGCGAGGTGTATGTCTCTTGTCGTCTCTTTCTCCGCGAAATATCTTCTCTATCACTGAGCTCATCCAGCCGTACTCTTTCTCGTGAAGCTGCTCTTTGAAGATGCTCGAGGCCACATCAGACACCAACATCAAACAGGACAATTTAGTCGCCAAACAACCGCCTCTTCTCGCCCCTCCCATTTCCGACCCCCGTTCCTCCAAAATCTTCAGCTGGCCTAAGTGAGAGGCGACTGCATTGCCCTTCTTTCCATGGCAAAGCCGAAGTTAAGAGGGAAAGAAGGAACGTGTTGTACCGGCGTGAAGAGCTTTCTTAGCACGGTTTGAAGGGAAAATTGAGACACCGATAGATGGAAAATAAATATGACGGATATAAATAAATAGAAAATCACACAATTATCCTTAAAGATATTCCTCCTGAACACATAAGCGATTTCAGAATAATTTGCTGTTGTAGGTATTATACAACAAGATTTAAGGATGTCCGAAAGCATATATAATGTCTATATAAAATTAATATTAAAATAAATAATAAGGCAATATGAAAAATAACAATTTTCGAATTGTTACAACAAAGGAGTGATATAATTTACTTAATAGGGAGATAAAGCTTTCTTTCTTTCTACATTATTTGTAGAGAGATATCGTTTTCCTAAGAAAGCAACGGCGCGGCGAGACGCGAGCAATAGCATTTCTTGCAAGTTTTAAATGAGAAAAGTGCGTGACACAGTTACACGAACAACTCCTTGTTTTATACTTCAACATTGCAATACGAAGAAATAAGAAAAAAAAAAAAACAAGCAAGTTGATAAATCCTCTTTTCCGTATTATTCTTCGTCCGTATTGTTCGTCGCCCTTTAAATTCTGCGTTACGCGGATAAAATGAAATTATCATTTTCAAGAAAGACAATATAACAAGTAACGCATATTTGCTGCAATATTTCTTCGAGAATTATCTTCGAGAGCGTATAGAGCTTCAAAAAACAGACAGGGAGGAAAGCGGAGAAAGGAACTAAGAGACGAGAGAAAAAAAGGAAACACGGATGGCACATAACGTTTTGCTGAGAAAAAGCTCACGTAGCTCAACGAAGTTACTTGTGAAACATTCGCACGTACACTTACGTCCTATCGTGTACAAATAGCATACATATACACATATACCTGCGACGGACATCTCTATCTATACGATTTATACCTCTTGTCGATATGAGCGTCGCATCGCGGGAAAGTCAACACCAGTGAGCTCTACGGACGATATTTATAGTCGAATCTTATATATTTAAGACTGTCTTAAATACAGTCTTAAGATGTCATAAACCAATCCGAAAACCATATTAGCATCTTTTTTAAAACATTACTTAAGACTTTCTTAAAATAAGAACGAAAACTATGAATATCGCCCTGAAGAGCGAACCATCGAGAAGTAGGGATGTCTGAATTCCTAAACAAGAAGAACACTCTAATGCAAAGTTAATACTGTTTCTTTGTCAGAAATTTACCGATTGGCTAATACTGTTTTACTATCTAACTAAGTAGAAAAGAGTCAGAAACATCAATATTATGTTTGCCTTTCTTTTCTTCGTCAAGCCGCAGTTTTCTATAGTTCGGTATAGAGAAGATTCGCGCTCCAGTATATTATAGATATGTTCCAAAATTGACAACGCATAGATATGGTTCTTGTATTATCTTCGACTGGTCGAAAATTGAGATAGTTTCTGGATATATTCCAAAATTTCAATTTCGGCACACTCAAAATTCAATACACGTCCATCGCATGGCGTTAATAACAAAATTGCAAATGCTTTTGTTTAAGTCAGATAATTTTGAATTGTCTGTGAATGTAATTCTTTTCACTAAAAGAAAAGCTTTTGATAAAAAAAAAAAAGGATTTAAAAAATGGTTTTTAAAAATATAGTTTTTAAAATGGTTTCTTTTGTTAGTTTAACTATGATTTATAATCCTTTTTGGTACAACTATATAAAACGTACTTGCAATTGCTATAATTTACTTATAATTAAAATTTATAGTAATTAAATTATAGTAATTTCAACTATTTTTATAATAATACGTATAATTTATCATTTTCAGTATCAATTTTGTAAAACTGCATATATGTAATATTATTAGCAATATTAAACATAACATATAATTATATAGTCACAAATATACAAAATTTCTCTATTATATCTCTATATAACGATATAAAATTAAGTTAAACAGTTAAAAGTGACGTTTCTCTATTTTTTGAATGCATTTATTGTAATTTATTTTTGCCCTTTTCTTTTCACTCAAAAACATGAGCGTATTTTCATATCTGTTCATTCCAAATATAAGGAGCATAAAAATAAAAGCATTTAAAGGAAGTCGATCCGATTTACAATTAAATTAAATCAGCGACTGTGGATTAATCTGTCAAAAATTCTATCTTATCTGTATCCATGAACGACCCGCGCATATTTGCCTACCTTTCACCAGAAATTAGAATTAACATTGTTTTCATCAAAAAGATAATAAATAATTCACGTCCATTAATCGCGAGATATAATCGGTGCAGATTATAAAATACGTTCGAGATGAAACATAAGAAAAGAGGAGCAGATATAGAGAGCATATGTGCAAAAGTTATCGTAAAACGTCTGCATAAAACATAGAAAGCTCGGATAAATTTATGCGGCGGTAACCGGAACGCGCATACATGTTTTGTTTATCAATGTTTTCGTCGCAACCTGCGTGCGAACACATGCGATCCAAACGGATACGTATTGTATATGTATGTAATACATATTGCCACGGATATTCGAACGGGTCAGTGACATCTATGCAAGTTTTCCGGTATATTTTCTGGCCAGCACTCACCTCTCTCTCTCTCTCTCTGCCTCTGCTGCTCTCCCTTCCCCTCTTTTCTCTCTTTCTTTCTTTGATCCTCTTTCCCTCTCTGATCCAGTTTCTTGTCGAAGCAGACATTTAAACCCCTCGAAAATCGATACATTGCCTGGAAGCTTTCCAGAATTTTCATTGTACGAATTGTCGCGCCGTTAGTTCGCTTCCAACAGTTGCTCTGATTGCTTCCAAAGTTTGCTCCGTGCAATAACCAATAGCAACGAGATTCTCAAATTGGAAGAAACCCTTGTTGAAAATTAGAACGTTTTATAAACTACACATACCTTGTATTTTACATTGTAACAATAAAAGGCGTAGTACATGCTGAATTTTACGACGGATGTGGGCGCTTTGACAAATCCGAAACAAACTTCCATCACCTGCACGCTGTGACGTTACTTTTCAAGCCGCTATCAAACGTTTTTCAATTCCTCAAAATACCTACGAGTATTATTCAAATTTATTCCGCAATAAAAGTGTCGCGTGTCTTTATATGTCTGACAATGCGCGTTACTTATCCACTTGGAACTCGTCCAATTCTAGACGGTTGGATGCACCTTTCGATCCTTCTGCGGTGCTTTCGCCTAAAAAGAATTTAGAGTCGAAATTTTCCAAAATGTCTTTATTATTTCTTCGAATCGCCCACATTCTGCATTGAATAAACATGTAATTCTTCTGGATTGTCTACTGTCGCTGTTAAAGTTTAAGGATATATGAAGGTATAATATAAAAGTTTGTTGTGGAGGGGAAGGGGCGATTTAGAATCTGAATCAAAAATTATTTCAATAAGAAATAAACATGTTTTTAAAAAGCAATTAAAATAAAATCAGAACATTTTCATATAATCTATAAAATTACATTGTTAAATATAAATATTGATCTTATTATTCTATCTCTTATACATGTATAACGTTTATTTTTAGAAAAGTATAAATTTCCAGTTTTAGTCGCTCTTTGCAATTTGATATATTCTAGCCAGTATTCATAGTTGGCTCTTATTTCAAGACTGTCTTAAGAAGTGTCCGCTAATGCGGTTCTCTGATTGGTTCGTGACATTTCAAGACTGAATTTAAGACGATCTTGAATATAAGAACTGACTATAAATATCGGCCTTTAATATATAGATAGATTGAGAGGAAAAAATGGTTACTATTACTATAATTTAAATATAATTTATAATTAGTGCTAGTTATAAATATACTTTCTACTACTTTCTCTTAGTAATTTGAGATTATTCTTACAGATACATGCATAGTATTTTTAACCGTTGTATAAAATATAGAAAAAGTTTAAAAGATATGGAAATGTCAGAAGTTAGAAGGAATGTTGCGGAAAGATATTTATTCCTGGAGACAAATTCCTGTATTAGAATACATCCGCGAATTGTATTCGCGTTCAGTTACACATTGCGAATTCCCGCTGTGGGTAAAATAGCCTCTCATGATCCTCGAGAATACAGAGAATCTTGTTACATAAATAAGGACATGACGATGAACGTCCAGGAAGATAACAGTAAAGAATGGCGTTCGTACGAGTTTTCGTGAACGCTTCCCATCTCTTGAGCGAACTAAAGTTTCTTGGCAGACACGTGAAAGGAAAAATCTCCGCAACTTCCCTGCGGAATGTAGACGTCATGCTTTATTCATGAGGTCGCTAAATGCGGCCCGTTGCACTAGATGTGTATTTATTGCGGTATCTGCAACGTGTAAAGCGCAATATTTTACTGATCATGTACTACGGTACTGATATTAGATTGTCGCGTGTATGAAATCTTTTCAAGTTATTTCTTCTTTTCTTTTTCAATCAATCTATGCACAATAAATTTTAAAAATTCCGAAAAGTATCGGCAATAGTAAGTCGCGCCACGGTGTATTTTTCTAAATCGCACCACAATCTAATCTTCTAAATTACACGTTCCCTAATATTTTTACGCTTCTTACATTTTTATTCTATTTATTATTATGTAAAGATGTATATTGTACTACGAAGTGTGTTTATATTTTGTTTCATATAAAAACTTCTTAAATTATTTTCTAAAATTATAATATTTCAGATATTATGAAAAATATATATTCTTAAGTCTTTAACAACACAATAAAATATACTTTTTTCCTTGTGTAACTTTTAAATTTTTTTGCATTGTTATAATATTTTAAATGAAGAATACGAATATGCTACGATTTAGACAACGGATTTCCTTGTTGTTAAAATCGCTATCCTCATTTAAAACATTATAATAATGCAAAAAATTTCGGCAATCTTACATTAGCAGTACCTTGAGTATCTCACATTACGAGTCTCATGCCTTGCAGTTTCACGATCACGTTAAATGTTACCTCTACAATTATGAAATGCAACATATCCTGTATTTTCCTAATAACACAATCTTATTTTATCACTTTATATGGAATTTATTAGAAATATTTATTTATTATACACATGTATATAATATAATAAACAGAGTGGATTTATCTCAAGGAAACTTGAAAATATCGGTCTAATTTTACAAAACTTTTTCCGCAACGACTACACACACGATCTAATAATGAATTTTCCACTAAATAGATTTTAGATCAAGAGCTTCGTAGTGGAAGAACCAACAGATAACGCCTATCAGTTTAGTGGAAACCTCGTAAACTTATATTAAGAACTTATCTCATATATAGTAGAGGATTTCCCTTTTTATATTTATATATAATTCTGTATAACATAAGAAACTCTGATACATGGATATTTTTATTAAATGTACATGAAAAGAGCGATTTCGCTAAAGTATCTATAAATTTAGTTTGATACAGATATGAAAATAAAATTTTGTGGGATTATCAAAATGATTACTTACAAAATTAAGCATGATGGGCAATGCTGAAAAAATTGTTGATATTCTGGTAGCTACCAGTTTGAGCATTCTACATTTAATTATTTTGATGATTTAACAAAATTATATTTAGATTTGTATATCTAACTAAATTTTTAGATATTTCTGCAAAATCATCCTTTTCATGTAGATCGATTTTGGTTATTATAAAATTACGAGATCTTGCCCCTTTTAAAAATGATTAATTGAGAGAATAAAGTGTATTATAATATTATAACAAGTACATTTGCACTGCAATTGGTAAATATAAACGCACATTGCGCCATTACATATCTCTATATTTCAAAGAATGTTTGTTTCGCGCGAACGAACGAATCACTATTCCATTACGTTCATTTGTACACAGACTAATGAGTGCGGAATACCAGATAAAACGAGTAAATTTTCCCAGTCATGTGCACGCAAAAGTGTGCGCGGTCCATGATTTACGGCGCTTCATTTCTGATCGATACACAATACAATCCGTCCCTATCCGCTTTCGAGAACCGAACAACATCCTAGAATGGCGCTCTTTCTAGTAGCGATACATAAAGGCTCCGTGCCCGTCAGCGTGGCACGTAATGATTTCATCCGAAGCTGCAGAGCGGGGGGGAAGCGCCGTTAGAAGACAGGAATTGATAGATTTCTCTCTTTTGTGAGCAACTGGGAGCCATGCAAATATTGAACTGAAAGCACAAGGCTTCTTAAAGCACTCCCCCTCGCTATCGCGAGACTCTTTCCCGAGTTATATGGCTCCGACCGTGAAAAGCAAAGACAGACGGAGGGAGATGAAGGATGGAAGAAGGGTGAAGAATCCAGAATGAGGAACGGGATAAAAGGGGAAAGAGGGTGGAAGTGGGGGAGGCACCTAAGTCGAGTAGGTTTCCGCTTTTCCTTTCGTGTCACCTTTCCACCTCCGTGAACGATAGCTCTCACGTCCGAGCTCCTTCTTCATTGTCTATCTCTCCTTTTTTGTTTCTCTCTCTCTCTCTCTCTCTCTCTCTCTCTCTCTCTCTCTCTCTCTCTCTCTCTTTTTTTTTCTCTCTCTCTCTCTCTCTCTCTCTCTCTCTCTCTCTCTCTCTCTCTCACTCTCTTTCTCTGTCTATAGATTCCGTTTCCTTGATCCGTCTCTCTCGATACTTTCTTCTTATTCCTTTCTCGCCATTCTTTGCAGGTCTCATTGCGAGCGAGAAACTTCGTGGCAACATGCCTCGAACGAGACTTTTCGTGCTGAAATACGAACCGAAAATTGCAATCCGGAATTTTAAATTAGACTGCGCCTCAGCATTAGTCCGCCCTGGAATGTGGCATTTCATGCGAAAATGCCACGTCGTTAATGTGCTGCGGATAGTTTCGATGGCATCTTTCCTTACTTTTAGAGTAAAGCGCAGTTTCGAATTTCGTTCTCTGATTTATCCTTGTCAAACGAACTTTTTATGCTTTGTGTTTTTACTAAATCACAGGAAACAAATTACAAATTATAAACTCTTTTATTTTATTATACCTCTCTTTTATCATAAATTGTGAATAAATATTGATAAAACAATTTTTAAATAGAACAATCAAATAAACAAGCCTCATATTTATTTTTTATCTTCTATGTCTTACACATAATTATAATCATTATTTTTAATTTTTTACATTACGAACCGAAAAGAGGATGTTAAAATGATTTTTGCTCAAGAAAAGGTGTAAATAAAAAAGAATAGCGTTTTTTTTTTTTTAGATTTTGACTTCTTGAATATGATGAAATTAAAAAGTTTGTGGCATTTGAGAGACACCTTGAAAAGTAAGCAAGAATATTGAAATTTGTTGTTTAAATATATCTTGTTTGTGCTCATTTTCCGTATCAATCCTGAATTTTTTAGTAACATTGTCTTTTATTCAGAAGGTCAGAATCTATTTAAAAAACACTATTTTTTATTTACACCTTTGTGAGCAAAATTTGGCCTCTTTAACATCCTGTTTTCGTTTTTAATGTTGACCTAAAATGAAACATATGTCCATTAAATTATTTCAAACCTTGTAGCTACATATAGTCAGTTTTTGATGACATTCATGTAATAACAACGATCTTCTATCTTTAGGTTCATTAACAGACTGTTAATAATATTTTACTGTGAATTACGCCAATTATAAACTGCGGATGACTCCAAGAAGAATCGAAGCGCTATTAAATGATTTATATTTTTATTTTTAGTTAACTATAGTATAACTGTAGTATTTTATTCAACAACCAATTGTTGTATTACTCATATATTTACTGTTTTCCCTCATAATGTTTTTTATATGTATTTATATTGCCTTTGCATATGACTCGTATAATATTATTAAATTACAACTATATATTATATACTACATTATAATTAATATATTATTATATTACATATTTTATATTACTATGTCATTGAATATTCCTACTAATTCACTCTCTCAAATAGATATTGATATGATTTGTCTCTTCAAATGTGAATGTCGCCACTACAATTTTTTATAAATCGCTTGTATTATATTCCTTGCTTTTTATCGGCCCACATTGCATCTTATTGCAATTCTACGCGAAATGTGCATTTTAACTTTTTATTTATGCAGTGCTCCGTGACCTGTGGCACCGGAATACGGACGAGAACGATCGAATGCAGAGATGGTGTTGGTGCCATCTCCAGGGACTGCGACCTCGCGGAACGCCCTCATACCGAGCAGGAATGCAAGACGAACGTCGCATGTCCCACATGTAATTGCGTTATCTAAGTTAAACTCGTATTAGATCGAACGACATTTAACACAGGCAAAATTTAACATGCTTTAAGCGACGATCTGAAAATTTATGCGCAATTCTCTAAGCAGATTATACAAAATTAGAAGCGAATCTGTGAAATTTAAGCTTCGTGTTATTCTAAGCTGATAAGAAAAATCTTAGTGTTGTGTAATTAACTTTGCTAGAAGTGTAAGCTGTAAAATGAGTACATTATCTTAACTCTTTCTTACGTTTCTTATAATTCAAGATAAACAAATTCAGAATTTTCAGTCTTTATTTGCGTTTCTGTGGAATGGGATATTATTCTGCAGAAATTTTTAACAAATTCTCCCTCTTTCTCTTTCTTTCTTTCTCTCCCTTTTTTTCTTTAAAATATCGAGTTGAAGGAAGATACTGATATATGTACGTTTTAATGATTGCATTCTTTTTTCTAACGGAGTACAAATGCTATGTATTATGTGTATGTGTTTGTTTAAAGGTGTATTTAAAATAGTTTTATTGACAAAACAGCTATAGATATGTGATTAAGTTCACTTTGCTATACAATAAAAAGGGTTGAGTCTTACGAAGCCCTTTCTGATATTTTGCAACACAATTTGCGAAATATCGAAGTCGCAAAATATATTTCTTAAGACTCAACGTATTTCATCGTATGAAAAAAATTTTAGAAGTAAAGTTCTTATACCGAGAAATTATCGAAGAATGCGGTTATCACATACAAAAGTAATACGCATGGAGAAAATAAGATAGCATATGGAATGTTATTTAGATGGAGACGGTATGTCACAGCCGTTGGTGCAGCCGTATCCCTTATCTCCAATGTCAGAGAAATTGATGGACCAACCAATACCTTCCGAATCAACGTAAGTTCTACTCTCGTATATATAATATGTACCTATACATCCGCGCGCGCGCGCGCACACACATACACACACACATAATAGTAATTATAATCAAATTAGAGTAACAATAATTATTAGTTCTAACAGCTCTTCTCTTTCTATTGGTTTTTTTTTAATATTGTAAGTACTTATATTTGAAAAAGATAAGATATAAGTACTTACATACATTTTCATATAAGATTCTTTATTTATACATATAATATATAATTGATCGTTTCTGCGAATTTCTCTTAATATACATATGTACAGATGGATAGCATTTTAATTTTATCTTACAATGTAATCTGTAAAGAAAAATGTAAAGAAACAAAATATCTATCTTATTTGATCTAATTTAAAATCCAATTTAGGTAGTCCGCGAGGCGACCGCCAAACGATTAATTCATCAAGTTTCTAGCTCGTATAAACTTTCCGTTTCGCTACAAGCCTCGCGGGATATGTAACATCGATCGCAATTCGAGAACAATGGCAACGGCTTTAGAGCAACCATTACCACCGTAGGAAATTCCATAAGATGTTAGATCTAGATTCCCTTCAATCAGCGTTTATAACTTTCTCTCTCTATATAACTGTCTGACAATTTCCCCGTACTTTTAACGTCTATAACTCGTCATTCTACCTTCCCGTTACCTTAACGATTTTATGTGTCACAGATTTATTTTATACGAGGATAAATAAGAACAAAAGTTTCGCTTATTTATGCAGAGAGTCTACAATACGAGTAGAAGTCGTAGACGATCGTGGGATCTTTTAAGTCATAAGAAATTGACCAATCATAATCAAATATGAGGAGAATAATCGACTTGGTCAATTTGATCAATTTTCTAAGATTTAATAATCAGTCTTGATAGTCACATAATCTTGATTTTTAAACAAAATTATGAGTACATTTAGCTATATTGGAAGTTCATTTTTTATTTTAAAGACTGTTTATACATATTTTGCTTTATAGTGTGGAATTTATTTTAAATTATTGTAAACTTTATGATTTGTATTAATTTACAGTACAAGTAAATAATAAATGCATGTTATATACAATAATAACAAACGCCAATATCTGTTTTGACGGGAAATATTTTTCAAATAAATAAAAACGTTAAGTATTATGGACCGTCATTAATTAAATTTTAACATCCATATGATATTAAAATAACTTTATTATCATATATAAAAATGCATACATAAAAAATATAAACGTATGTATATCTAACAATAAGTATTTAATTTAATCTAACTTTTATTTGCGACAATTATGGTTAATATCATAATTATTTCACTATTTTTAGTATGAATATACATATTAAATCTGATGATAAAATGTGTATACATATTTATGAGTACCAGTGATGTCATAAATTTTTGTATTTAATAAAAAACAACTTTAATTATTGATAATTAAATATCTTTATTATACATGCGCATATGCATTTGCGATTTTATAAAATTTACGTTAAATTTAAATCACAATTTAATGTTCACTGAACATGGAGGTTTTTCTTTTTAATAGAAAGAGATTAAAATGTTTTGGTCATATATTTTTAAAGAATAATTTATATGCTTTAAATCTCTCTCAAGTACTCATACTGAAAATGAATGATCAAATCTTAAGCGTCCATCGCATTTTTCATTCTTTCGTGACCCAAAATTCTAGTTACCTAAGTTTCCGGTTGAGCTCACGTTCGCCTATCGTACTATCTTATACGCGAATGTATCAATCTGGTGGAACTTGGGTCTTCAGGTTCATCGCCGAGGAATGGTCCCCCTGCAGTGTCACCTGCGGCGAGGGCGTCAGGCACAGGGAAGTACACTGTAAGATATTCCTCGAGTTCAGTCAAACCATCGCTAAATTACCGGACAGCCAGTGCTCCGGCCTGAAGCCCGTCGAAACCGAAAAGTGTACGATGGAGCCGTGCGGCTTGCTGGAGAACAGCTTGTCCTACAGAATCGACACTGTTGGCGATAGCGGATACGCCGAGTCGAGCCTAACGGATTCGTACAGTAGATCATCGCCCGGTAGTTCCGGCGGAAGCGGATACGACAGCGGTATCAAGGTCGCCCCGGGTAGCGACGTGCAAACTACGTACTCGTGGAAGGAAACTGGCTACACCCCCTGCAGCGCGACATGCTTAGGAGGTAACGGTTCAGGCGAATTGAACCATTGTTCGCCAAAATTGCTTTTGATAATATACTCGGATGGATAGGAGATCGAGCTTTATTGCCTGGGTAATCCACGGCTCTTAATTCATCGCATATGGATTTTAAATGAATACAACAATTTCCACTCAAGCTTGTCCCGCGTTCATCTTACGCTAATGAATAACTATTTCGAGAAATCATTAAATTAACCCTTGATACACATGATTGAATCATTCGTGTCTTATGCATTTTTTTCTTTGAAATACTAGAAACATTTAGCTAAACAATAGTCTCTCTATTTTTTCCCTTTTTTTTTTTTTTTAAATTTAGACGTGTCTAGTTATTCTTGAACGATTAAAAAAATTCTAATTTTCTACGTGATATTTGTAAACGAGATAAGAGAGCATTGTACAGAATCTGTGCAAAATCGATATTAATCGTTTATTGAATAGGATTAGCTAAACGAATTTAACTCGTCGACGTAGTCCTTAATTAGCCCGGCAAAATCGTGCTGATGTCATTGTACAATTAACAGCGTTGGGATATAATCGTATTAAGATTACTCTGTGTCGACTAACGCGATACAAAGGGACGAGAGCGTACGCTCCGGTCGGATTATCTGCCGTTTATGGCGAATCGCGTACACCGATTATACACGTGCTTCTCTTTCTTCCTAGGTGTTCAAGATCTTATTATAAATTGTGTACGGGACGACACCGGGAAAACAGTGATGCCGCTTTTATGCTCCGCGGAAACAAAGCCAGAGGCGAGGATACGAGTCTGTAACGATCATCCATGTCCTCCGAGGTAAATTACAACTCCGCGATATCGATCGATTTAATGCCTAAACGTTAAAATACTTCGCGTTACATAATAATGTTTAATCGCCAAGTATACATCTTGAGAATGCTTCCAACTAACAGCTTACACTGTCAAATAATATCAGCTTCAATGCACCCTCGTAATAAGCATTTTTCTCGTTAAATGTCATCTTTTC
Organism: Cyphomyrmex costatus; assembly: GCF_001594065.2. Lineage (NCBI taxonomy): Eukaryota > Metazoa > Arthropoda > Insecta > Hymenoptera > Formicidae > Cyphomyrmex > Cyphomyrmex costatus. The sequence continues at coordinate 28,700 of NW_017274991.1, read as the reverse complement.
AATGAAAAAAATATATATAAGACAACAAAAAAACACAAAATTTGACTACCAAATTTTGTGTTTCAATTTATTAAATTATCAGTAACGTATACTCATGAAAAAACAAATTCTGGACTGTTATTTATATCTTATTAAATAAAAAAAATAATGAACGTTCAAAATAGATATCTTTAGCTTTGATACTAACTTTAAAGCGCTTCGGAAACGATAATTTTTCCACGGATAAATTCTCCCAAGCAGATATTAAAGCGTCTCTAGCTCAGCAATCAATAAGAATATTTTGGTGCAGTCTTTTTAATGTTTAATAAGATAAGATTTAGATAACTAAAGTTACATTTTATTAAATATCAAAAAGGTTCCAGTAACTCCAGAATTTATTCTTTTAAATATACGTTACTACCTAGGTAACAAATTATCCTTATTTGTTGTCATTTTGATGTCAAAGTAGTATCTTTATATAGTGTCATTTTGATGTTTTAAAATTACGACAAATAACACCAGCCTGCTACTCGAGTATATTTCTATACATTTTCTAATTATGTATATTTAGAATTATAAAAAGTATAATTATAAAAAAAAACTTTAAAAAGTACTTGAACGACCTTTTTCATAATATGCCTGACTGTGCAATTTTTCGAATTGTATGTACAATTTAGGAAGGTTTAATTAATGTTACGACGCAACTTTCTGTGCGATCTTTCCTGACAAATGTGATCGTCTGCGCCCATAGGTGGAATTATAGCGAATTCTCCACTTGCATGAGCCCTTGCGGTATTGGTATACAGACACGTGACGTTACCTGTATCCATGAGGTGACACACGGCACCAACAAAGCAGTGCCTGTTCCAAATTACATGTGTCCGCAACCACCGCCCGCCGACAGACGATACTGCAATGTACTGGATTGTCCTGTCAAATGGAGCACGGGGGAATGGGGGAAGGTATATGTTTGTACACGTTTGTATAAGGCTTCAACAATCTCGGGGAAAAAGCTCTTTGTTACACATGAACCCGCGCGCGTAGAACGGTAAAGTGATATAAACCACTTCTCTCATGCATACAAAAAGAACGTGAGAGAATCTACTCGATGAAAAAGCCAAAACTTTTGTATATATTTTTATTAAAAAAAAGATCATAAAAATTTAATTATTTTAAGGAAATATTATGCATAAGTATTGTAAAATTTAAATGTCATTTTTATTAATAACAATATATGTAAAGAATGGATTAATGAGAGTAAGACGCTGTAAACGTTGCAAAGATTTATATGTATTAATGATTTATATTAATGAAATCTAATATACATATATATTAAAATATATAGTGAGATTATAAAATTAAAATATGTACGTATTATCAAATAATTTTCAAATATGACCTATATAATATATATAAAACATGTATTTAAATTATCTGTTTGAAATTTTAGAATTTGAATTATCTAACAGCAGTAGGTTTCATATTTGATTTATATATGTAATTTTATTATAGATACTCTAGAAAGCATGTTTGAAAATCCCTAAACTTCTCCGATATAAATGAATAATTTTAGTGTTCGAGAACGTGTGGCGGCGGTGTGAAGAAGCGAGACGTAGTTTGCGAGCAGATAATGGCGCAAGGTCGTAAGCAGAGTCGTGAGGAACGCGAATGCCCAGCTCAAAGGCCGGCCAGCGAGAAACCCTGTAACACCAGAGCCTGCCATGACTCAGACTTAAGCTCTAACATGCCACCAACCATCACGAGTCTGAACACAACGTATAATCAAACAGATATCAATGCGAAGGTGGATTTGAAGATTGGCGGAATCGCCAAGATTTTTCAGGGGACACCTTCTATCAAAATTCGCTGTCCGGTTCGAAAGTTTGACAAGTAAGTACAAGCACAAAATCGATGTAACTGCAAATCAAGTAAAATAACTACAAAATACAATATCGTTCAGAGCTCAGATCGTATGGACGAAAGATAACAAGGAAATACGAAAATCCAGAAAATACAAGATCAGCAGGAAGGGAGCTTTGAAGATAATCGATATAGTTGCCTCGGACTCGGGAGTCTACGGTTGCATTGGTAAGAGATCTTGCCTAGATATACATATAGTCTATACCGTATCCGTATTTCGACACGTTTCTATGAAAAATTCGGTAATAATCTTTTTCAGCGGGAAATTCGCACGCAGAGACGCAGTTGATAGTGAAATTTCGTTCCAAAGAGCAGATAAGCAGCGAGGAATATTTACGACTTGGCAATTCCGTTCACCTACAACGAAATGCAAACCTTGACTCTGCACCAGCGAATTCTGGCGAAAGTCCGTACACTGATCATGCAGGTAAACGCATTTTTATTTAAAAAAAATAATTTACTTTTATAAAATAGGAAACATTTTTATTTCATATTACAAACATTATTATTCATTTGTATTTCTATTAAAACCGATTCTCGTTAAAATTGTTGTGTATAAATGTTTAACATATCCGCGTGATAATTTAATGTAATGTAATTGTCATTTGAATATTTATGTTAATTTAATATTCAACATTTCTTAATATTAAAATAATGCAATTTATAAATAAATAAACAAATATCAAAAATTAATGTATTTTAAAACATATTTTAAATTCAAAGCTAATAAAATATACATTAGTATAACATATTACAAATATTAATATTTTTCTGAAAAAATAAATATTATGTTAGTGAGATATAAAAAATCTATTAGATTTTTTAATTCTAAGCTCATAATGTAAGTAACCCAGATTTTAAAAATAATGAAAATATAATTTTTAGCTTTATACACATACAACTTTGATTCTTTCTTACAGCAGCCTACGGAAACCGTTTTGATAGCGAGGACCTTAGCCATGAACGTGCGTTTCCTAGCAAACCAACGAGAAAACCACATCAAAAGAAGCAGAAGACCAGTCCCACTCCGTCAGATGCCACGATGATGCATAAAGAACACACTGTTACCTCTCTCAACCAGGTACGCGAAAAAGCATTCTACTGTCAAGATTGTCTCCCGCTACAATAATTCATTGCGCGTATCTTGACATTGCTTAACAAATGGTATATGCATGAATTTTGCCAAACTAATTTTCTGGTGATGGTTCTGTATTCCGCTTTGCACTCCTGGACTAATTTTCCTCGATGTCGATTATTCGATATTTGTGACTATCAATCAGCCGGGATATCATGAGTCCGTGGAATCACCTGCTCCATCAAGTGCTTCCACTCTTGTGCCGCACTTGAATTACTTGATATCGAGCTTGAAGGTAAGACGTTTATTTGTGAATAAACTTGATGAAGTGTTATATAACACGCGTCTATCTGCTTATATCGCCATCGTAGCTAAATTTTCTATGATTTACTCGACACATAACGTTACATATTATAAAATCTAAATGTTAAGTATTAACACGCTTTATATAGGCCTATTGGCCGTTTCACAGCGAAATAGCTATGAGTAATAATCGCAGAACCGCTTCCACGCCATTTGTCGAGGACGAACATAAAAGGATGGCGACAACCAAGCGTAAAATGTCTAACAAAGAAGCCGACTTCACGTATCAAAATGTAGAGGATAACTTTGACAATCTATATCGTAACACAGCCATCCCGGACGAGACCTTCGGCCCAGACGAGGAGCGGATATTTATCGACGTCGATCCGTACGATTTGGACGAATCTGTATTCGGGCTGCAGCACGGCGACGGCATCAAGTCGGATATAATGGAAGAAGTTGATACCAAGCTTACTACGAAGCCCGATATCGATTATATGGAAGAATCGTTAAAAAATGTGAAACGACAGTGGCAAGAACCGAAGACCGGGTACAAAGATCGCTGGAGCACCACGCCCAAAAGTCACATCCTCCAAAGCAAAGGCACAACGGAATCTATCGCATCTTCACAAAATGGCAAGATGAGCGTACATTACATTGAAGACTCGAGCACAAAAAAGGAAATGCTCAAGGAGGCAGACAGTTTCACCGACGATAGTGATAAGTCCATCAATCACGACGTTTATGGGAACTTGAGAACTGAAGATTCATCGACCGTCACCTCCACAATGATGTCTAGAAGTCCTGAAGATCGATTAAGGATACAGGAGCCGGATCATCGTAGTTTAAACCACACGAACAGGACAATAGAGTACAGCGAGGCGTTCGAGGAGGAGCTGGATAAGCGGAAAATCGTGCCGTATGTAGAAAATCACACGGCGGATTATACAATCGCGCGATTTCCGACTACTAGAGACTTGGAAAGTAGAACGAGAGATGACTCGACATTGATAGATGATCTGAGGTCGAGCGTTGTTGGGGAGAATCCTGATGAGAACGTAAGAAACTTATCTCGCAATCGAGAGGATCACGCTGGCTCCATAGAAAAGGCCTTCTCAGTGGATCTAAAAGAAGCGTTTAGAGAAGGTAATGAAAATAAGCCCGTGAACATTTTGACGTCCACTATAACGGAAGAGGATGCTACAACAAAAGATACCGCTGCAGAATCTCTCGCTGTATTAGGTAAGATTATACTTGATAATTTACATTGTCTTGATAATGTTTAAACGATCCAATAATTAAACGAAGGACTTATAATGCAGTTGCGGATAATGTTCTGGTGTTCGAGTGGGTTACGACCGATTGGTCGAAGTGTTCTCAAACTTGTGGAGGAAGTGGATTCCAGGTAAGATCATTTTTTTCTAATTGTGACTAGCTTAAATTAGAAAATTTACAATTCTTTTGAGTTAATTCGATAAAAAGAATATTTTAGACTTAATTGTTATCATTGTTAAGCAATTGTCTAAGAATGTTTGAAGCGATAACAAATTTCGAACGTTTGTTCGATATATGATTGTGTTCATTCATTTATTTCATCATGATTCATTCATTTACATTCTACTTACTGTCATTTAAAATACATACTATAACTTCATTAATTTATCAATTTATACGAAAAAAAAGAGATCATGACATTTTAATAAAAATATTTAAAAGTCAAAAGAATTTAAAATTTCATCCAATTTTATATATACTCACATATTGAAATATATCTTTATTCGAAATAACTGCATTACAAATTATTTGTTGTTATACCATAGATGCGAGGTGCACAGTGTACAGTTCGATCGACAAAAACGGATGGCAACTTCACACACGTCTCACCAAGAACGGTAATCGGTCAGACTTTGTGCGAGGACGCCGGATATCCGGTACCGGAGAAGGTGAGACCCTGCGGAATGGGCAAATGTCCTCAATGGCATACCACGGAATGGACTCCATGCGAAACGTCCAGATGTTTCAACTGGAAGACAGCGATGCAGAAACGGGACATTAGCTGTCGTTTGGTGCACGACGCAAAGGATGGTCACGAGAATGTCACGTTGTTGGACCCGAGTAAGTGTGACGAGGCTACAAGGCCGCTACAAAGACAAGAATGCTATAACGATGCCTGCAAGGGTGTCTGGAGGGTCGGCGAATGGACTGAGGTAAATAGATCGAACTAGAAATTTTACGACTAGAATTTACGTGATAATGATAATACTTATGCTAAAATTTTGTAATATATTCTAACACATAGTGCACCGCGTCTTGTGAGGAAGATGGTATCAAATATAGGATTTTACAATGTGTCTGGTTCGGTACAAAGAAGCCAGCGGGAAATGCTTGTAGAGATATACCACGACCTCCTGTAATGAAAACATGCAGGGGTCCGCCTTGTCCTCAGTCTACCGGTAAGGTTTCTATAAGAAAAATATACTAAATTTTAAAGAGTTCTCTCACTCACACAGCCTTCATGTTAACTGAAGCCTTGATGAACATTTTTCTTAAAAAATTTTCTTCATAGAATATTTTAGAATTTTTCAGATTTTCTGTACAAGTTTGTTTTTTATTTTTGATCTGCTATATATTCACATTACAATTTTAAAAAATATTGTTGTATTTAATGTTATTTTATTTTAGCATTTGTAGAAGATTGCAAGGACCACTCGCAGTTGTGCAGCAGAGTGAAAACGATGAACATATGTAAGGTGCCGCTGTACAAGAAACAGTGCTGCGCATCGTGTCGCTAGATTCGAGATATTGATAAATGACTCATTGTGAGGATTAGACAAAATGAACGATAATTAAGAGTGCGCGTAAGACAGAGAGTGTAAATCGTGATTAGTCGGACAATTACTTCGTGACATATATAAATGCACCCGGGATGCCTGTTGTTAGTAAATTATATAACGCACGCGGAAGGAGCGACTCGCTGTGGAATAAAATTGCACAGTATTACGATGTCCAACTTATAGATTAAAAAACAAGTATCCAAGAAAGTTGACCAAAACTACTTCGCTGTAATAGTTTCCTCATCGTGTCGTCGCGAGAGCCAGTTTACCTCCTCGCCTCGAGTGTTCCTTGTGTAAACAGAGAGAAACCCGCCAATCTTAGCAATTTCTAAATTAATTAAATCATAATTTTCTAACGTATGTGTCACGTGTAGTTTGGCGCGATATATTCCTGTAAATTGCTCGTCAAACCTCATGTTGCTCTCCTAGTTAAAAAAAAAAAAAAAGAAGGAAAATGGAAATCCGACATTCGTCCACAAAAAGTTAAGAGCGTTATATTGTTATAACATGGTAATGAGAGAAAAAGCAGTAGAAATTTATTACCTAGTAAACGAGAATGGATTAAAATTTGATCTATCTAAATACGCGTATTTTAAATAGCGAAACTTTTTTTATTTAATTAGATTTAATTGAACTTAATTATAATAGATTCAATGGAACTGAAAAACTACATTTCTTAATTCAGAATTTTGAATTGAGCAATATTTACGATGCAGAAAAAAGCTAATATATTTTTAAATTAAAAAGCATAGAAATATGTTTCACGTACACTTCCTATAAAAATGCATTCCAGATTGAAAAGGATTTTTTTAACGTGTATTTCTAAAAATCTGAATTTATTTCAATTTGTTTCAATCCATTCTCGATTATAAGATACTATATCCTGAGAAGATCGTTTCGTTATCACGACATACAGTTGATATCGACACGATATTATTAAATGTCGTCAATGTTGGTGCTTTGAGTCGCACAGAAAATGGCTTTAAACAGAACGGTATTCAAATTTTAATGAAACGTTAAGTTCAGAACATGGGAAACATACATTGTTTACACCACAAATTTCTTCACATTAGAAGCATTTCTTCTTGACGCTTATTTTTTTACATTTATTACCTGCTACAATTAAATACATTATCTCCGTCTATTTCTGAAGCAAAAGAAAATCATCCTGTTAAGACTGAAACGCTCTTCGGATCATTATTCTTGGGCATTAATGTAAAAAATCCTCACATACTAAAGAATCATTTGACATTCCGTTTTATAAACAGGAAGAAATTATATGTACGCTCTGTCCTTGAATATCTTTGTTGACATTGTCTTTCCCTCACTCCTTTATGTTTATAAATTTTAATATAAATTATATTACGAATGTAAAATATAAAGTTATTTAAGAATATAAGTTATCAAATGAATTATTGCGCGCCTATACGCGTCCCGTCAGGCGATCTTAAGCCAATATAGATATTCAATAAGCAATAAAAGAAAATATATAAGTATTGTAATATAATATTTTGTTAATAATCTCTGGCGAAAATTCGTGAACATGACCATTCCGTTATTAGTTAAAGGGCCCGACTTTACTTATGTGCCTCTAATCACTTCTCTCACTATCTAGATAATTATCAGTAGTTACGAATATTCATTTGTCGCGTATTCACTCATAGAATCCATCGTAGAATTCAATGTTTTCAGTAAGAACTCCTCTCGCGGATATTGATTGTACGTATAATAAAGATTTGGCCCTCCCTTATATGTATACATGATTAATCGTATTAAACTTTTGATTACATCATAGGCGCTGCCGGAACTCTTTGTAGGAGATATGGACAACGGAAATATTTTTAAAAGTTTATTTAAAAAATATATATCTTCAACTCCTATAATTATTGTATAGTAAATATAGGGATGTGGCAGATTATTAATATGTATAAATGTGCGAATACATTTCGCTGCGTTTCATACTTACGGCGCGCGGCGCCTATGTGAAGTTATATATCAGTATATGATTTGATAAGATTGTAAACAGATTTTCGCTATCAACGAATTTGCCTCAACACAGCTAAAGCAGTTTGCCAAAACGAGCTGAAACGTAAATGAAATTTAAATAAAATATAATAATTAGAGTATTAAAGAGACACAAGAGATAAAAGGTATAATATTACGAAATATCATAAATTACTGAGGTACACGCTTATAAATACTTTTTATGTTGAGAGATTAAAAGGAAAAAATATACGATGAATATACCGGAAACATCAAAAGTCGAGATTCTTTCCTCAGCCATGCATTCCTTAGCTGAAGGAAGATACACGATTTTTAATACATCCTATAATGATTACAGCTAGGAAGTGCAATGATATGTAACTACCATCGGCGTGTCATGTATATCACTGTGTTACATTTTAGTAAGTATTTAACTGATACTTACCTTATAACAATACGACTCCGCCGTGTTACTGATCAATGCGATATCGAGAAATAAGTTATTTTCTGGTTATACACTACATGATAACAACAATTATTGAAAGGGAGATGAGTTCCGACACGTACATTTTTGTATATATCACGATGTAGGTATGTAAAATGGCTCCACACTTAGTACTGTACGTAAGCATTACTGTTCATGATATCTATGTAAATATGTGACTGCCTAAAATGCGAATAAAACAAGAGAATATATCACTGCACAATACTGCAGTTAGTTTTTCTTAAAGTTTATTTAGCAAATAATTTCAATTCCAAACTTCCTAATAAACGTATTTCATATCTAATTAGAAGTCGGTTGCTAGCTGAGCTGTACGATATATATATTAAAATTATTCAATGTAAGTCCCATTCATAGTTTTGTATTTCAATACGTATTGGATAAGATAGTACTTAAATAATATCTTAATGCTAATATCATAATATGGCTCTGTGATTTGATTGATTTATACCATCTTAAGACTTTTGACAGTTTTAAGATAGTTCTTTAATAAAGTGCCGAAAATTGAAGGTGCCTCACCAGGATCCACTCAAAATTACAAATATCTGTATAATTTGGATAACATATTAAAACTACGTGTATATCTTAATAAAACATATGAAAAATAATATGCAAAAATAATAAAATTGAATTTTGTACAATTTGTTTTGTGACAATTTGGTAACGTTACGTCATCTTTCTTTTTCTCCTTCCCACTCTTTGCGCGTTTTCTGCTATTCCGCGCGAGTATTTGAACTCGTTCATATGTTTGCATCCTTTACAACGCTCAAGAATCTTCTAGCAATGTTGCGATGATAAATAAAATTTATCTCATATCATGTCATATATCACCATTACATTTCACTTGATATTAGTTTTTTTTATATGTGACCAGTAATATTTTAAACTATTATATTCTCATTTTTGAGAAATCTATGATAAAATGTGTGCAATTAGCTAAAGTAGTATCTCCAAGCCTTATCTGTCACTAAGTTATACATAAAAAGTAAAATTTTCACAAATTTCAACATTTTTTTCCTCTTGTTTCATTGTTGACCTACTCTAGAATTTTGCACAAGTTAAATTCGGCACTTTAACTTCATTATAAAAAAATTAGAAATTTCTATGATAACTCAATTTACTAAAGAACGATTATGAATATCGGCTATATACTATTTTATTAACAGTCGTAGAGGCATCATTTGAGCAAATAAATAATAATTGAAAAATATCTTTCTTTTTCCTATTATATATTTTCAAATATATTTTACATTTATGTAAGTAATATAAAATATAGAATTATTGCTCTCGTAATTGACTTAGACGATAAGTATTATGTTTTAATAAAAAAAAAAAAAACATAATAGAGAAGAAATTTAGATAATATAATTATAAAATCAAAACTGTAAAATAAAATATATTAAGTGAATACAAAACTTTATGAATATTAGAGTTACAATATTGCTCTTTTTAGATATTCTTATTGATACATATAGATAAATGACTGCAATTAAAAACGCTCAATTACTGATTAATATTATTACGTCCTTTAAAAACCGATAGATATGTAATGCTAAAATAAATTTTTCAAAGTTCAACACCTCTATTTCCGCCGACCTAATCTAATAATTATAATTTTGCCTAATTATTTCCAAAAGGTAATTATTAAATACGTTCAAATATTTATATAAAAATGTATAGTCAAAGCTGTAAATAATCTTATTTTCTTAATTAAGCACTTAATTCATTAATTCGGCAAACTGATCAAGATTATTCGTTTAGGAAATAGTCAATCCCCAAGCTTGCATCACATCCTCTCGACTCATGGGCCACAATCTCTTTAGTAACATCCACCCGGTTTTCTGTGTGGTCAGTAAATACTGATTTTCAGGATCGTGCAAGTGCGAATAAGCGCCCATTACCAAACTTTGGCATATTCTAGCGCATACGCTGATCTTGAGAATCTTCTTTTCCATGTCGGTTAACTTCTTGATTTTTTCGTAACCCTCCACGACGCATCTACCCATTTCTACATCGACTGTTTGTAGAATCATGTAGCAAAGAACTACCGCTAGTTCAAAAATACGACAAGTCCTGTGACAATCACCGAAATCGATCACGGCGACGATGTCTTTACCGTCGGGACTCACAAGGATGTTGTGCTCATTCAGATCACCATGTATGATCGTTTGCTCCAGTTGGTCTGTGATTGGTAATACCTCCCTTTGGAAACTTAAGATCACGTCGTGCACCAGCTGCTTATCCAACGAACTCTTGATCGCATACGTGAACTGCTGCACTCGCGGCACCGAAGTCAACATCCACAATGATTTGCGATCATCGAAGGCAGGGTGATTGAAGCCCATGAATATCTCGTCAATTCTCGCGGTGAAGCTGCCGACCTTGCGCAACAATTCGTCGGTTATTTTTACATGATACAACAGCTCACCGGGACGATAGACCAACAGCTTCACGGCATACTTCTCCATGGTATTCTCGCTCTTCAGAGTCTCTAAAGAAAAGTACACGCCGTTGATATTCTTAATCGGTAACGGGCAACAGACGTTTCGCTCATTGAGGAAAATCATTAACTCTGTCTGCGCTTCTATCACATCAGTCTTACGGGAATCCAAGGAGTTGATCACCTTAAGAACATAGCCGGCCTTTTCCGGGCTGATCACGTGTGGATTCACGGTCGTCTCATCACATATCATATGGTAATTGCGGTCGTCATAAGAGTTTAATTCGCGCACATTCGTCGCCTTCATACCGTAGAGTCGCTCCAGCAGTGCAATCGCCGTCTCTTCGTTCACGGGCGGGCGTATATGCTGACCTGGGATGAGCAGCGTGTCATTGTACTCCATACTGTCGTGAAGCACGACGCAAAAATAGCCGTGAGTTATTAAGGGGGAAGCCGGGTCGATGAAAAAGAGCAACGTACGTTTCCTGCACAGCGAAGAGAGAGAGCGAGGAAGGGCGTTTGGAACGGTGAGTAAAGCCGTAGCTGGAATATCTTCTTTGTTCTTCGGCTGATTAATTGTTAAACTGTACAGATAAGCTACAGCTATAAAATTTTTGTATATTGTGAGAACAATTTATCAATTGATTGAATTAACATTAGCAGGATAAAAAATAAATTATAAATAATAAAAATGATTACACACAAAACCTGATACTGTCATAATAACAAAGCTACTTAATATTCATTTCTTATGATAAAATTATAATATAATCTAATTATCATTTCAAATGATAATTAGATTGTATTATAATTTTAATTTTATTTAAAATGTACTTTTAGTACACACACGCACATATACACATTTTAAACAAAATATTCAACATCGAACAAATGAGTAATTTATAGCAAAGAAGTAATATATAAATAAACTTGTTACGTATTTTTTTACAAATTAAAATTTAAAAAAAAGCATATTCCTGTTACATTCAGTAGAATTAATAAAGATAATAAAAATTTTAAGTATTTTTGAACACACAAACATACACGTTTATAAATACATGTGATAAGCAACCGGATATTCGTGGCCACAGACATATACATAAATATATTGACTCACCCGACTGGAGGACGTGTTTATTCAACCGAAGGAAGCGGCAAACTAAATTCTCAGATGGACGGAGCAGTTTGCCAAGCTAGACAAGCGATCATATGCGTAGGGAGCGTAGTCCACGCTCAATCATCGTTGACATTCAGCACAACTGGAGGGTACAACGCGCAATAATATTTACATCAATGGTAATTGAGCGTACAACACGATGCAGCACGATATAACGTATCGCGGTGACTAAATAATTCAATCTTATCATGGCTGATAAAATCAACGAAGATAGCGTTGGTGAACCCAGTTATTACCTTTGAGATACACTGAATCAAAGGAGCTTACTCGATTTAGAAAATACTGGTAAACTCGCTCTATCACAAAGGGATTGATTAAGGCATAAGGATATACGCTAGTTAGACACTATCTGAATTTCTTCATCAAATAGATTCTTATTCTTTAAACGCAATTTATAATTATACATATTTACAAATAAATTCTTTCGTATATACAAAAAAGATATATAAATCTTTCAAAATATAGTCATAGAAAGCTTTGCGGGAGGATTCAAAATTGTTTCAGTCTTTCTTACGTTCTTTCCTCACGAAATATAATAGATTTTGTAACTGAGGCAACTTTAAATTCCATATCGCATGCACGTCTTTTAAAAATTTTTATACAAAACAGAGAGATTACTCATAATAAATACCTTTTCTGTAATCTCCCTTTATATTTAATATGCATCACAGTTTTTTTTTTACATTCAGGATTCATTCCTGCATTAATAGCTGAAAACAAGTATCAAATGTGCATAAGACCGATGGTATTCTCTCCATTAATTTTATAATTTGCAAAGCCTCTAGTATATATTTCTGTTTTTTTAACTCGTTTACAAGTACTTTTGCATTTTCCTCAATGCCGGTTAGAGACTCATTTACAAAGACATATTCGATTATCTGTTTGTATATAATGTGATCTGGTTTAAACAGTGCTGTTAAATCATTTCGAAAAAGTTTTTCCAGTATTAATGGTGGTAACAAAACAGTCTGAAAAAATAAAATTAAATTATATATTTAAGAGTTAACTTTTTATAGACGCATAGATAGACGACAATGACCTGTTGTTCTTTAATAAGAGTTACTGCTTCTTTATGCATCGAAATGTCTTGAGAACACAATCTTATGTAAAGGCTTTGTACAAAGCTAATGTGATCTCGTTCTAGCTTCAAAAATTGTTTGAGAATCTGTGTTACAAAATATATTTAGATAAATATAATATTTAATTATCTGTAAAAAAGAAATAATGCAATTCATTACAATACCTCCTTAGACTCTAATAATTCAATAAGTTTCTCATACTCTTTTAATATTTTTTCTTCAAAATCAGTCGTATTTGATTCTATAAGAGCAATTATCACTTTCATCATTTTTAAAACTGGATGATTATCTATTGTGGTATGCTCTGGCACATTAAATTTCGGCCACTGCAATATCATTCTTTTCACTTCCTGATATTGCTCTAAATTATTTATTTGATTAAACCGTTTCTTAAATAGCTTAAATCGATCTTCCTCTGTCTCATACTCGGCAATGGTGCAATCAAGAGAAAGAACGGGTTCTTCTTGTGAAATTTCTTTGGATCTAATTTTATCCTTCTTATCATTATTTGCTTCCATGCTATCATCGGAAAAATCACCCCAATCATCTGTCCATTCTACGGTATCAATATCACCTGAGATAACCGTTTTCAGATCTTCATTTGCCTTAGAATTTGATGGAATATTAGTTACATCGACACATTCTACAGATACTTGTTCTTCATTAATGGATTTTGAGATTTTCACAGTCTCTTCAGAATGTGCATGGGTAGTAATTTGTTCCAATTCTAATGTATTTATATCTTTTACTTTCACTTGTTTCATATTACTAATATGTGCTTCAAGAAGTAGATGACTTTGCCAATATTGTAATGCTTTAACAATATCACATTCTTCAGATTTATGTGCTGCAATTAGCATAGTTTTCACTAAATCTAATGGATTATATAAATATAATTTTTCACAATTAGTGTATAATTTCTTATACAGTTCTAATGAATAGTAATAGAGCGCAGTCTGTATATACAATTCAGTTTGTGGCAAATCTATAAAGATTGTTTGAGCATCTAAAATACGATCTCTATTTAAACTCAATAGATACGCCATACTAAGTAACCAGTCATTTGACATAGTGTGTTTTGCGCATTCTAAAAGTACTGAAATTAATAAAATAATTTTGTAATTTTTGTTACACAAACATTTACGATTAAATATATTTTTAATAATATAATACTTACAATGATTAATGTCACTTATTTCTAGCCCACAACAAGAGGATTCACTCAACATGGTTATTCTTAAAAGCGCTCGGCAACATTTTAATTTTGTATTTTCTATGTCTGTCATAGAATACTTATTGTAATTTGTCTCATTATCGCTTATCCTATACAGTTCGTGTAAGGATTCATAATAGCATGGAAAACTTTGAAGATTGGTGTCTTCTTTGTGTTGTTCCACTTCAAATTCATGTTGTTCATTAGTTTCTAATTTATTTTTAAAGTTAAGATTCAATCTAGATTTCCAAAAATTAGTATCACTGATGTTTCTTATTAAACTAAATGTAGATTCTTTCATGATGTTAGCTGAACTTTTTACAATCCCTGTTGAAGTTTCCAATATTTTTGGGACAAACTCTTTCGTTTCTATCTGTGGCTGTAAATTACATAATATATTTTTTTTTATATCTCGTATTATACAATATATATGGAAAGTATTAAATTTAGTATAGTTCATTAAAGTAATTTCTTTTACCGTTGTCATAGCATCCGTAAAATCATCTTCGCTTGTATCACTTTCTTCATCTTTTAAATTTTCAAATTCCGTAACGGGCATCCACAATTTCAAATTCTTATGTAACATTTGTATTTCTAACAAATATATATGTTCTAAAACATTACCCAATATGTCACAAGGACCATTATTTACAGCAAACCATAGACACTTTTGTCTAATTTTTAAATCCTGATAATTATCACAACGTCCCAAATTTAAACATATTTCCCAAGCAGAAAGATAATTGTTTTCTGCTAACTGCATACATATCGTGGCACATGTATTATAATCTTCAGTCTATGAAATAAGAAATATATAATAATATATAATATATCAATCTTTACATTTTATTTAAAAAAAAAAACACTTTAAATTATAAAAAAAACGTAGAGAAGAAGGCTATATCTTACCTCGAATGCTTTTTTAGCTATTAATTCCGAAATTTTTCTTTCACGAAGTCTACTGTTATTTTCTTCGATTCGTAAATAAGTTGCTAACATTAATAATCTTTGTTGATTTTTATAAGCATCTCTTTGATTATTTAAACAGCGTTCAATCAAGTTTAATCTATCTACCGTTAATCTAACTTGAAGAGGTAATATATCAATATTAAATTCATTCAGTATTTGAAGCGATTTAATAAGATCATATTCTTCTTTAATTTTTATGTTATCATCTTCAATAAGATCCAAGCAAGTTCTAGAATAATTATTGAAATAGGTTATATTTCAGAACAAGTTATTATATATTTACATATAATTATCATTATGTTAACAATAAATACTTACTTAGCTAATTCCATGTGTGGATCCGTAAGCGTTCTTGAACCATTAAAATATTCTTTGGATGCTTCTAATATAAGATCAATCGCTTTCTCATAGGATACTTTTAACAAAGATTTTTCATTTTTCTTAGTTTCTATTAACGTCGCACAATTGCGAATAATACATTTAATTCTGGAAAGTAAACGAGCCGAAACACATATTTCGAAACAGGTTTCAACAGCAATACATGAAAAAATCAATCCATGTACATCCAACATATCGTTTAATAATTGCGCCCATTCCCTTTCATCTGGAGGTATCAAACTGAAATAATAAATACATAGTCTCTCATATGTCTATTATGATAATCATTTAAAATTTATAAATATTATACGCTTGACACAACCTTTTATTTAAACTTCTTGCTGTTTGGATTAACAGTGATTTAGCAACATCAGGATCGTTTATATTCTCTTGTATAAATTTTAACGTTATTTTTACACCGTATTTGCTTAAAATTCTAACACAGTCAAGTTCTCCTTCACATTCTTTTAATAATGATATATCCCATATTAATATATCTTCTCGTGTTGTGTTTGATCTTGTTTCATCATGATCTTTAGATATCGAATCTAGAATATCTTTAGCTTTTTCGTACATATCAAGATTGTCACAGGCATATATACAATCTAAAGCTAAAGTAACAACATCATCTATCGATTCAATTATTTCAATATCCTGTGTCTGTTTTAAATATTCAAAAAATTTAACTGGAAACGTCAAATCGTCTTTACTTAAGCAGATTAGATAATCACTTAATAAGAATTTCTGAAGATCTCCACCCTAAAATATGTAAAATTTATATAAAAATAATATTCTGTTATAACATTCTGTATATACATGTAATTGCAGTGACTCAAATTTTACTATACATACCAAATATTGATGCCTTCGTTTAATAAAAGGCAATAAAAGATTCTTTATATTTTCAACAAAATTTACTTCATTTGATGTACTCATCAAAAGCTTTATCTTTTCCATGTTGCTCATTTTCTCTAATTTATCTAACGGCATATCCTCCAAATGCACGGTGTACACAAGATCGTCTAAAGTTTCCAATTCTAATAACAAGTCTTCCAAGCCTTTAATATTATGAGACTTTCCAATTTTAACTAACTGCAAAGCATTATCTACTAAAGAGCTATTCTTTTCAATTTCATAAGCACGAGTTCTATACCATTTTTGTAATAAATCTGATGTAAGTTGTGCGTTTCTAAAGAAAAAATAATGATGATTAGATAATATAACTAAATAGAAAATATAGATAATACAAGATGTCCCAAATTTATATGGCCAAACTTCGAGAGCGTGTAAGGAATCAAAAAAGACAAAATGTAATTTTCGAAATATTATTTGTTTTCAAAGCGAAATATTATTTTAATTTTTTTACTTCTTCAGCGATAATACTTCAGAGGCAATATGCGCACTGATTTTTGGACAAAAGAGTACCGGCTTGGTGAGTCATTACATTGACCAGATCAGTGTTTGATTGCAACACGAGCTGCAATGCGTACAATGCTGCATAAGACAACACTTTGAACAATAGCTACATTAAATAACAACTTGAATAAATAAGTGTAAATAAATAAGTATAAAAATTAAATAATATTCAGTACTAAAGACCGTTAATGTAAGAATATAACTATATGAATACGAAGCCTATAACAGTCTAGTTTGGATCTTTAATTGCTAATTAATATATTAGCTTAGACTGTTATAGGCTTCGTATTCGTATAGTTATATAAAAATTAAAACTATTTATATGTCTCTCTTTCTTTTTAATTTTTTTTTTTTTAATAAAACAAAAACGAGCATATCTTTAAAGAATTTTTTTTTTTAATTTTTCGATCCTCTACACCCGAAATTTTATCATTTAAAATCAGGATATCTTGTATAATACAAAGTATTTTTACTTATATATTAATAGTGAAGGATCCAACTCGTATAATATTTCTGCTTGATCATCCAAATCGAAATTTATTATTTCATTAAATTCGTGTCTTTCTGACCAATCTTTTTGTCGTAATTCACGTTGATATAACAAAAATAATTGACTTTCCAAATCACATTCTGGTAGCAGTTTTTGGTAATCTAATGTATTTAAAGTTTCTGGAAAAAAGCTGATAATTGCTAACCAATGAGGCAATAAAGTTTCTCCATAATAGGTAAACATAATTTCAACAGCTCGATAATCACTATCTTTGGCAAATCTGTAATTTAAAGAATATTTATAACAAAAAATATATAATATTTCATAAATCAGTGACAAAGTATGTTACTATATTAATACCTAATTGCGTTTTTAATAGGTGATAACCTTCGAAACTCTTCATAAAATTCTTTCTTGTATTTGAGTGGCGATTCTAATATAATTTCATACGTGAGCAATTTGTCTAAATGATTTAGAAGTTGCCTCCGATATCTAATTAAATCTTTCTGTGCTTCAGATAAATTTTTTATGTCTATTTTTTCAAGCATTTCATTGACTTTCTGTACCTATTAATTAAATTAAATTACATACAATTTTTCTTTATAATATACATAAGTGAGGCTGTATTTTATAAGACATATTATCACATATAGTTTTGCTTACCTGTCTTAAACTTACAGTAATTTGATCTAGCGTTTGCCAATCGTCATCTGTATCGGGAGTTACAAATTTGTCATTGTCGCAAATATCGATAGCTACTAAAGTTTCTAGATTTGCACCTTTCAATCCGAAATTTAATAATTCTCTTGCAGCTTCCATAGTATCAGGGACGCGTACAACACATTCATTTAAAACCCAAGATCTTTTGCTTATTTTACTTAAATGTTCTGTAATAGCATTTAAAGATAATTCTGACTTTCTCCACTGGGTTTGGTATACAAGATCTGTATCCAAATTATATGTATTTGCTAAAGCCAAAGCTTCCTCGTATTCCTAAAATATAACCTATTAATTTTTTATTCGATGAATAAAAGTTAATTAATAACCAAATTAAATAAAACGTAAAACTATTTATACATATACCTCAATGTCTATTTTTCTAGAGTATAACTCTTCCGGAGTAGTGCTTTTTAAGCCCAGAATTCTATAAGTTCGATGCAATACTTTCGATTTCTTTCTTTTTGGTTGAAATCTTTCAATATCGGTTATTGAATACAATGTGCTCTGTACTAAATTTGTAGTATAATTTAATATAGTAACAGGTTCCAATTCATCATCGTCCTTCTCACTTTCAGATGATGCTTCTTTATATAAGATTAAAGATAATTATAATAAAATTAAATTTTATTTAAAATGGAATTGATTTTGTTATTTATATATATATATATATATATATATATGTAATATTTATGTGATAAATTCCTACATTCTTAATGAAGAGATCATATACAATTAGTTAATAAATAATGTTATATATAAGATAGTTATAAAGTAGTAAACAATAAATATATATAAACAAACCTGACAAATGACCGTCGTTGGGTTCTCGACTTCGTTTTTTACTTGTAATAAAAGTTTCGCAATCTAAACACAAAAATCCTTTTTCTAAACCAAGTTCGCATATTTGTGGTTGGCCTGCTAGAAATTCTGGACTAACGCCTAAAAGATTTTTTAGATTCCATATGGAGCAGACTGAAGTAGAGCCTGAATATCGAGCTATTATAATAGCCTTCAAACAGAAAATTTATTTTAAAAAATAGTAATATTTTACATATACATATAGAACATTATAATAGGCTTAACTAATTACAATTTTTAATCAAAGGGAAATAAATTACCACATGTAGTTATATACAACAGTAATGTATTATTTAAATAAATTTATCCTATGTTATTATACTTAACATGCGAAGTCATACATAACTTAACATTTTACAAATTCACAACGATTTATTAACTGATAATAGACGAATTTATGTAAATAATACATTATTGTAATATAAGTACAACTGTGGCGTGGCCATTTATGCTAGATTTAATAGTAATATCTCATTAACAAATTAACATTGCTTTAAAAAATGATTAACTTTGTATTTTTAAATAATCAGATATCTTACCTGATCATTCCACCAGCCAATATCTATTGGATGAAATTCTGTAAATCCTGGTGGAAATTTTTTAGATTTTGTAAATCCTAAAGGATTAGATATATCATATTCTGGTTGTTCAGACAACTTCCATTTTTTTTGTAATATTAAATTTGGCAAATTCCACAGTGAGACTGAACCATCCATATGCAAACAAGCCAGAAATTCACCATTTGGTGAAATTTTTATAGAAAATATAATTGACTCTGATTGAAAATTGAAAATAGGAATTAAATTCCATATAGAAAATCGCGAATTGCTGGTAGTAGAATCTTCAAATGTAAATGATAATTTGCAGTATGGATAATCATTCAAAAGTCGCCACGAAGTTAATCCAGATTCGGATGCAGTAGACTGAAACAATATATAAATATATTTATATTTAAAAGATTATGTATCATAATTTATATATATATATATATATATTTATTTACCGTCAATTTTTGCGTTAACATATTTCCAGCAACATAAAATAAATTATGTTTTTCATCATAGGTAACAATGTTAACACCGTTTTTGTAAAAATTGCCAAAAGAAAAGTTATAATTTGCATTGAAACCACTTGTAGAAATATAATAAGATCTGAGTAACCCGCTGTATGAAATTAAAATAAATTCATAGATCCATTTTTCATTCATTATCCTTGGTTTAAGAAACAACATTGATGCTATAGCGTCACCAGCTTCAAGAATATGAGGACTTTGTGAAATTGTTTTCGAGCTTATATTAAAAATATTATTTCCCAGTGCGTTGTAAAAAGATGTATAGCCACTACTAGATGCCAATGCTAAGATCATTCCATCGGGACTCCAGACAAGTTTACGCCACTGAGGAAAAGCATCCTTTGGAACTAGAAAATACATTAAAGTCATTCATATATAAAAAATTTGTAGCATAATATCATAAGTAAATATATCGATCAATCATGCTTAAACATTCTAAAACGTAAATTTGCTTATGATTTTCTTTACAATTATGACTAAAATTCTTTTACATGCAATGGTCTTAAGCATTTTACATATAAGAGATATAGAGAATTAGATATCTATCACATTAATAGTACTCTAATATGATATATTAATATATTATTTACCAAATGCCTTTCCTACTATAGAAGAATATTCATCTTTAGCCTTTCGTATTTCAATGATATTCTCTTGTAAAATAGCAAGTACCCGACCATGATCTCCCACAGCAAACTTCCAAGGTAGTGTAAGACTAACTTGTTGTGAGATGCTTTCAGGTAAGGAGTATCTGTTGTTGAGGTACCTGAGAGCATTTTTTATCGTTCCAGTAGTTGAAAGGATAGCTGTATCGTTCTTGCATTTCTAAAATATGGAAACATTTTAAAGATTTAACTACAATAATGTTTCTTAACTCTGTTATTTCCCCCTGCATGAATGTATAGAATAACTAAGTTTTCACTGAAGGAATCTGGTCAGAATTGGGTTAAAGTTGAGTCAGAATTGGATTCGAATAAACATTCTTATCTAATTCTATAATGACTAGCGAGTTGGTAATCAATAATCAGTAGTTGATAAATCAGAAATGAGTCTGAAAGATAGTCGGTGACTTAAGTAATTTATTAAAATTGATAAATTGATAAGAGTTGGTTGGCAACTAACTTCTAAGTGGAGGTCTACAATGAGTTGATAGTCTTAAATTATAAGTGATAGTCATAAATTATAAGAAATTGACAAATCACAATTGAATGTAAGAAAAATAATTGATCACGATTGATTAGTTTCTTATGACTTAAGATTTAAAGTTTAAATCTATAATGGTTTATTATAGAAAACCTATTCGACTTTAATCATTAAACTCTCTCTTAAGCAAATTAAAAAAAACCTAATTTTTTAAATTTAAAAACATAAGTTTTCCGGTTGATATATCATTGATACAATAAGTCGTTAATTGTACAAGTTATTTAGCTCGACTAATAGGAAAAGAATGGAGTCTAATTTGGCCTGTTTTAAGAAAATCGATTATCTTACAAGTTGACTGTTAAGTCAACTTCAACGATTCATCTATAAGATTTAGGATTACTGACTACTGACTCATTAATCAGCATGAGACTACATACTACCGATTCATTGTAGAATTACAATCAGTGAAAATTTATATATCTGACATCTTGTTATTAATTTTGACTTACTATCAATTCCGGTTCTTGCTTACGAACAAAATATTCCAATAGTTCGTACAATATTGGTTCGTTTGACGTTTCATCCACTGTGCTCATCTTGTCACGTCTTGTCATCACACAAACGGAACAACACTCAACTCAAGACTAAACATATAACTCACGTAGCCGTAATGGCCGCAGCACACACTTTTGCATGACGCATAAGGGTGCAGTCACATGGAGTCAGAAATAACGGAACGGAACAGTAACGGAACATTGATAGAAAAGAGATAGAACAATCCTATCTCTTTTCTATCAATGTTCCGTTCTCATTCCATTCTGCTATTTCTTTCTCCATCGGGACGCACCCTAAGAGAATCAACCAATCAAAATGCTTCTCTTCCATGAAGTGAGAGAAAAAGAAGGATTATGATTTGTTGATTTTCTATGCATCATGCAAAACCAACACACACTTGTGCATAACGCATAAACCATATACATAAAGAATTTGATTGGTCCATTGACTCAAGCATAAGAAAATGGACCAATCAAATTCTTTATGTATATGGTATATGCGTTATGCAAAAGTCTGTGCTCCCCGCTTAAAAAGCCACAGAATATACATATATAGAAACCTGAGAAAGGACATGAAAGCCTTTTACCTGTAATCGCAAAAGGCACTACCGCCAACTACCGCCTTCTGAAGAAGTGGATGTCAACTATCACCAACGAGATACTTTTAAAAACACTCAGCGCATTATGGAAGTCGCATAACTGTTAAATTTAAGTAATTAAAAATAATAAACTGATAACACAGTACTAACTTTATAATTTATTAGTTTCGTAGACACACACACACGCACACAATAATTTTTCAGTATTTATAATAAAAATAACTATATATAGTTTTGCATATATAAATGTAATATCTAATTTTTTTTAAATCTTAAAACCTTTAGTTTAAAAAAATGCTAATATTTAGTATGTAAGTACTTATGTATTTATTATAATAATAAATTTTGTATTAATATTTTCATTTATCTAATGTTATTTTTAAAATATAATTTTTATAATTAAAATTTTAAAATATATGATAGCTAAATGATGAAATAATTATTACATCAGTATTTTATATATGCAACCAGAGGTTTTTCTGATGCAACGATATTTTACATATAGATACATCTAGATACGAAATAAAACAATAATGCATGATATATCTTTATTATAATAATTTTCTATTATATAAGAGTACCACTAATGCTACAGAATATTACAATAGAAAATTGTATATTACAAATTACTCATATTTTAAACACATAAAAACTCAAGAAATAAGAAATAGAATATACTGGCTGTAATGGTCGAAGCTGGATCTTAATGCTTTTTAAATAATTTGATGTGAATTATATATATACATATATAGATCCGTATTCAAAATGCATTTTTATGGATAAAAATGCACTTTTATCTTTAAAATTCGATAATATGCGTAACATAAACTATAGCATGTTAAGGCGCTAACACGTTGTAAGCACATTCTAAATACGGACTATGTATATATGTATATATACTTACATATACCAAATTTGTAATCATTTTAAAACTGTGTGCCGAAAATTTTTCCGGACTTGAAAATATAACTAAACTAACGAAAAAAATTCACAATTAAGTTTTGATACTTAATAAGCATCTATTAAAGAGATCTTAACATGAAGAAATCTGAAAATTAATATTTTTATATATAAATTTAAATAATAATGACGGATAACGAGTAAATGAGAGTAATTATGTTCAACGCGATAATTGGTACGCAATTCAATTAAACGGTAAATTCAAATTAAGTCCTAATATGCAATAACTGCAATGTCCCTTTCAGATCCATATTTAAAGAGATGTTAAATCAGTTAATTGCTATGCGGACATTTTTACTTTTATTTGCCTTATTCATCATTATTGTTTGAATTTTGGACAGTCCGATATTTTTTATACATAAATTTAAATTGTAAAATTAAAAGCATTCTTATAAGAAAATTTTAGAAACGTAGTATTTCTTACACTGTTCTTTTATGTATAGGTGCAGTAAGAGCATCAATTATCATCTTTTTTCTTACTGTTTTTTCGGGTTCTGAAATATTTTCTAAATGTACGCGAATATAATTAGCAAATGACTGATCAATTGTTCGTGTATTATCTGAAGTGTTTCTTGTACTTTTGAGGAAATTCAGAATTGTTTTACTGATGTTTGTCAATGTATCTTCAATATTTCTTGCTTCTTCAATTTTACGTCTTTTGAATCTTGAACAATTTATTTGTTTGGTACGGTTACTATGATCTTGCTCAAGATTCTCTATGTCTTGAGATGTATCTCGACAGGTACTAATAATTCTTTTCTTAGATACTTTGACAGTATTTTGCTGTTCATATTCCGATTCGCTAGTAGATTCATTATTATTGTTATTTTCCTGTTTTACTGTTGTATCTTTTATGAATTGATGTGTATTCCTTCTGTTTCGTTCAATGTTGGAAAAAGTTCTAAAGTAACAAAAAACGTATCTAAAAATTTTCAATTAAAAAATTATTTTAATTAATTTTATAATGTAATACCACTTACCTTCGCCTTTTAATAAAATTGTCAAGAAAAGATAATTGAGTAAAAAATGGAAATGGTCTCCGTTTTGTACAAGTATTTCCAATTTTGGAATTATTTCTAATATTTCTTTTTTCACGATTATATTGATCTCTTAAAGAGGTGAATCTTGTTTGACAATATTTAGGTGTGTAGTGCTTACCTATAAAAAAATAAAAATTGTAATTAATATTAATTGAGTTATTCATAAATTTAAATACACACTAATATATATCATATTAACGTAGCTATTATTACAATAATGAAAAACTATTAACCTAAATTTTTCTGTTGCATAATAGTAGAAATTTCGAACCATGCATTTCCTTTTATTTGTTTATTTGGAAAATCCTTATGACTATTATCATATAAATATCTTCGTTCCTTATATAATTGTATAAGAACATCGTCGCTATCTTTTCCTTCAATAACATTTTTAGGTAAAGATTCTGTACAATCAACTGAATTTACAATTATAAAATGGGAATCGTCCATTTTATAATTAACTTCTAATATCACTGAAAGCATGTAGAAAAAACATTTTTATTAAAAATATAATTATTTTTGCAATCAAAAAGCATGTTTCTAATACCATTTTTTAATAGATATAAAAATATTAGGTAAACATATCGTTAAATTGTGTGAAACGAATTTAAAGAAACTTATTATTTTAGAATAAAATTATAAAATAAAAAAAGATTGCTATTAATAATATAAAAAATTACGTATTATATGTAAAATGTGTAATAAATAAAATTTGTTGCATGTGTAAAGACTTATTTGTTCAATTAATGTAATGGGGACAAAGATGTCTATGCTATAGACATTTCTGTTTAAAACATTTGGTCACATTTGAATTTGTAAATGCATATCAGAACATATTCAAGATAAGTGTTTTTTTCTAAAATTGTATTTTAATATTATATACAGTGGGGTAATAACTTTGTCCACCTTGAACATCTCTGTTATGTTTAGAGGTATGAAAATATTTTAATTACAAAAGTTGTACGGTATTAAAAGGACCATAACATATGCTGGTTATAATTTTTTTAGGTGGTGACGCTTCGGAGATTTTAAGGTCAACTTCATTTTTTTTAATGGAATTATATGAATTTTTTTCATTATATGATTCCTCTAATTATTCTGTACATAAAAGTATCAAGGAAGAGATATAAAAAAACCAATAGTTTACGAGATATATATATTTGACACATTCATTTGGTACATATTGACATAAAATGTTTAATAACTCGTGAACTATTGACTTTTTGATAATAGTACCTTAATGCTTTTGTGAACAGAATAATGAGATGAATCAATTGGTGTAAAGAAAACACATAGTTGCTATAAAAAAATATGTATGCAAAATGGATAATTTAGAACTAAGCAACTATGTGTATAGCGATAGCAATAAGTTTCAACTTATCAGAAATTGAATACACAGGAATACACATAGGATGAAACTTATCGCTATCGCTATTCCCTTGCATTGTGTCTTGGGCTTTATTCTAAAAACTTATCAATCGACCTGGTATTACACTGTATTACACATAGAAAAAGCATTAAGTTATCTTAGGAAGATAATATAGCGTCAAATTCTATCACTTCAAAACGCTATATCTTTTAATCTAAATTGATTTTATGTGAATGTGGCAATGGAAACATTTGTTCAGAATCACAAGAATATAACATAAGAGTATAACATATCTCAAAACGAACCAATTTGACCAAGATTATTTTTCCATATGAAACGTACGCAGTCCTTTATTCATAATAACTAATTGTACAAAAATAAAAGTATTTATATTAAGTATTTTTCACTAAAACTACTCAATAACAACTTAGATGGTTGTTTATTACTGTTGTCAGTATAATATAATCAGTATACATAACAGGAAATATAGATTTTCAGTACTAGTAGTCAACTTGCAGTATTACACAATCATGGTTTATGAGATAAGACATTGTTAAGATGGTTACTAAAGAGTAAAGTGCTGAAAATTTGAGATGCTCATTAAGGCCCATCCAAAATTACAAATACCTGCACAATTTGAGTAAAATATTAAAAAACTAAGTGTATATCTTAATAAAATAATATTATATAGTAATAAGTAGTAGAAACATACAATAGTAAATTAAGTTGCATCTTCATCGAATAAAAACAAAGCAAGATTATTTTTATTTTCCAAGGTTAAATTTATATACAAATTTATGTACATAAATATCTTTTTAAAATGGCCATTGATCTATTACTTTTTTATGACCATTAAAATCTTAATTTTTTAAACTACTATAATCTCGTTTCCGAGAAAAGTTTATGATAAGATTTATATGCAGTTCGTCAAAGAAGCATTTCTGAGCCTTATTTATCACTAAGTTTTTTATACATGAAAGGTTATATTTTCAACATTTTTTTCTCTTACTTCATCATAAATACTGTAAAATTTTGCATACGTTAATTTTGGTACTTCAACTTTATTATATTACAAAATTAGAAATTTCCATGGTAACTTGAAATTACCTTAAAACAAAGCAATTGAAAAAATGTGATAATACAATATATTGATATAAAATTGCTTTCTTATGATGAGCAAATAAGTTATATTGATCTATTAAAATAAAGAACTTCAAAAGGCCATTCTATTTATGTAAACAATTAAAAAATGATAATTCTTTAGTTATGCCCGTTGCTCCAATAAATGAGCGACATATAAAAATTTACACTTTTCACATTGTCGCCCTAGAAAAAACATATGATCAATATTCTGAAAACAACACCGTACATCACCGTTTTTAAAATAATCAGTTATGATAGACAAATATTTAGATTAATAGCATAATTTAAAAAAGAAGAACAGTAAGATTTAAACAGATTTAAACAAATCAATTAAAATCATACATGAGAACTTAGTCATATTTAGCAATATTAGCAATAAAAAAGAAGCACTTGACTATGTCTTGATATACATTTAGATAGCTAGAAATTTCTGCTTCCTTGATCTCCATGTATACAAACGATTTTATATACATATAAATGAGGTTGTGTTTCTTCATCATTTCAACATTTTGTTACACATTCACAATTCATGTTCAAAATATTGAAATATTTGAAATAACTACATCTGGAGACACGGTAGTGTCTCGGCACTAAATCACACTTACCGTTAATTGAATAAAACTCTCAATTTCAAAAAAGTAACCACTTTACAACTGTAATTATAAAACTTGACGCAAGTGACGCAATCTGATACGATGCATTAAGTTAAAACTTCGACTATACAGAAAAATCTGAGAGAGAACATGAGAGCTTATTTCCTGTAACCGCAATAGATGCAACTTTATTTTGAAGCGCCTCTATGTCCACAAAACGTGGACATTGAACTATGTAGCCAATGTCCACGATCGTATCGGTAATGTCCACGATTTTTGGTTCGAATCTTCCCTATGTACATGATTTTAAAAAAAATGGTTCTGAGGTACCAAAATTGGAACTAAAAGGGTCAAGTGACCAGTAGGGGGGATATTCAAACCTATAAGACCTCACTACACGGTCAATAATACTGATTGTGAGTCAGTATTACTGACAGTATACATTAGTTTTTATAATCTTATACGAACAGATATTATTAATAATATTTCACTTCAGTTTGACGTGATTTGACGTATATTATTATCTATGGCGACATGGATCTTAAGGAAAAAGCATGTATTTAAGTCCAAATCATCGTCAGTATTCTACGTCAATCCATTAGGCCTCTGTTGTCAGTATCAACGAATATTGACAATATTATTGATTGTGTGTGGTTAATATTAACCACACACAATAAATAATATTGTCAGTATTCGTTGATACTGACAGTATTACTGACCATGTACAGAGGCCTATACGCGCATATCAATATGAATATAACAGGTTATACTAGTAAGTTCCTGAGCGATGTGTTAACTAATGTTATTAACAATATTTAAGTCTGCATTATAGAGAAATATACCGTTTCTCAATCTAAAATAATGCAATATTAAATAATGTTAATAACATTA